>NC_037673.1:14900445-14953829 GCF_003255815.1 Theropithecus gelada
AGGCTGGAGTGCAGTGGCGTGATCTCAGCTCCCTGCAACCTCTGCCTCCCGGGTGCAAATTCTCCTGCCTCAGGCTCCCAAGTAGCTGGGATTACAAGTGCCTACCAGCATGCCTGGCTTTTTTTTTTTTTTTTTTTTTTTTTTGTATTTTTTTAGTAGAGACAGGGTTTCACCATGTTGGCTAGGCTAGTTTTGAACTCCTGACCTCAAGTGATCTGCCCGCCTCGGCCTCCTAAAGTGCTAGGATTACAGGCATGAGCCACTGTGCCCAGCCATTTTCCTCATTTTTCAGAGGAGAAAGCCAAGACTCAGAGAAGCTTAAGTAACTTGCCGGGATGGAAAACAGTATGGAGGCTCCTCAAAAAATTAAAAATAGAATACCATATGATCCAGCACCCCCACTACTGGGTATCTATCCAGAGGAAATATAATCAGTATATCAAAGAGATGTCTGCACTCCCATGTTCATTGCGGCACTATTTACAATAGCTGAGAGATGAAATCAACCGAAGTGTCCATCAATGGATGAGTGAATAAAGGAGATATGGTATACAAACACTGTGGAATACTATTCAGCCTTAAAAAAGAAGAAAATCTTGTCATTTGCTACAACATAGATGAACCTGGAGAATATTATATTAAGTGAAATAAGTCCAGCATAGAAAGACAAATACCACATAATCTCACTTATATGTGAAATATAAACAAGTCAAAGTCATAGAACTAAAGAGGAGATTGGTGGTTACCATTGTGGGGAAGACTCGGGAGATGCTGGTCAAAGGACATAAAGCTTCACTTGAATGGGAAGAGTAATTTCAGCAAATCCATTGTACATCACGGTAACTACAGTTAATAACATATGTAGTATGTAAGAGAGTAGATTTTAGGGCTGGGCACAGTGGCTCATGCCTGTAATCCCAGCACTTTGGGAGGCCAAGGTGGGAGGATCACGAGGTCAGGAGATCGAGACCATCCTGGCTAACATGGTGAAACCCCCGTCTCTACTAAAAATTCAACAAAATCAGCTGGGCATGGTGGTGTGCGCCTGTAGTCCCAGCTATTCAGGAGACTGAGGCAGGAGAATCGCTTCAACTCAGGAGGTGGAAGTTGCAGTGAGCCAAGATGGCGCCACTGCACTCTAGCCTGGGTGACAGAGTGAGACTCCGTCTCAAAAAAAAAAAAAAGAGAGAGAGAGATTTTAAATGTTCTTACCACAAAAAAAGGTAAGTATGTGAGGTAATGCATATATATATATCTATAATATATATATAATATATGTATCAGAGGCTGTCAGCTTCATGCCTAGAGTTACTCTGGAGACACACATTTCCCTTCTTACTACCAGTTGTAGAGTCCTGGGCTTTTTACCTGAACTCCCAGGTAAACAGCAGCAGTGCTCCAGGGAAGAAGCCTAGCTTACTTCACCTCCATTTGCAGGATGATAGATTCCTGCCGAATTTTCAGAGAATGATTCGAAATGAGGCCAGAGAGAGGATAATGGAGAGCATTTAGGAGAAGCCTGCCTTACCACTTACCTTTGGTTTTAGCTCACGATTGCTTTAAAAATTTCTTATTAGCATGAGAGAGAGAGAGGAAAAGAAGATTGAAAATAAATTTTTTTTACACCAAAAAATGTAGTGGGAGATTTGTAGGCTTTTCTGCCAGACTGCAGGCTACAAAACAGATTTGTGGGTAAAACCTAAGCTCTTCATGTTTGTTCTTTCTCATTTTGTCTCTTGTATGCTTAATGCACATTAAAGAAAAGCTAATTAGGTTACAATAGGAACAGCACATATAATCCTCATTCCTAAACAATGCTATCTATTCACTGCAAAATATTTTGCATGAATAGGAATTTTCTTATTTTCAGGAAAAAAAAAAAGGTAGCGAATGAATTGCCCTACTTTATATTTTAGTTTCTGACTGCATGTTCTTAAAATGTCTCAATAATCTGAACACAGATTTTCGAATCTGGGTTTCCCAATCCAAAGCCAAATGGATTGAGAATAGGTTTTACAGGCCCTTGGTGCCAATACAGTTTTCTAGATGATAGTTATAACACAAAATATATATATATATATATTTTAATTTTTTTGAAGCAGAGTCTCCCTCTGTTGCCCGGGCTGGAGTGCAGTGGTGTGATCTTGGCTCACTGAAACCTCTGCCTACTGGGCTTACGTGGCCCTCCCACCTTACCCTCGCAAGTAGCTGGGACCACAGGCACATGCCACCACACCCAGCTAATTTTTGGTAGAGATGGGGTTTCGCCCTGTTGCCCAGGCTGGTCTCAAACTCCTGAGCTCAAATGAACCACCCACCTCTGCCTCCTAAAATGCTGGGATTACAGGTGTGAGCCACCGCACCTGCCAAGATTCTTAATTGCAGTGTAAATTCATTTCCTAGGGCTTCCACAACAAGTTACCAAACCCTGGGTGGCTTAAAACAACAAGATTTCAGGTTCTCATCACCTGGAGGTCTGAAACCTAGAGTCAAGGAATCAGCAGGGCTCTGCTCCCTCCAAGGGCTCCAGGAGAGAACCTCTCTTTGCTTCTTCCAGCATCTGGTGGCTGCAGGCATTCCTTGGCTTGTGGCAACGTAAATCCTGTTTCTGCTTCTGTCTTTATATGGTTTCTTCTCTGTGTGTTAAATCTGCCTCTGCCTTTCTCTGATGAGGACACTGTGATTGGATTTAGGGCCCACTCTAAATCTGGGATGGTCTCATTTTGGGATCATTAGTTATGTCTGCAAACACCATTTTCCAAATAAGATCACATTCACAAGTTTTGATGCTTAGGATTTGAATATATGTTTTGAGGTCACCGTATTTTGGGGACATATATTTATGGATCACTATTGGGGTGACCCATAGTGGATCCCCATTCCACCGCTATACCATGTTACCCCTGAAGGTGGTGGGAAAGAATTAGAGGTTTGGGTTGCGGTCTTCCTCTGATGTCCACTTCTTAAATGTTTGCACACAATGCCACATTCAACAGAATATCATACACATGTGAAAGTAGTCTAGAGAAACAAATGAGAGATAGAGAACAAGGTGGTTCACTTTGTGGTCCCTCCTTGCAGGTATCTGGGGCAACAGCAGAGTGAAAAGAGAATGTGTGGATCAGACATACCTGGGTGGAAACTGACTCTACCCATGACTGGCTGGCTGCAAGACCCTGGCGATTATCCTTAACCTAGCCTCAATCTCAACTTGTGGTAAGTGAGTCCTAATCCTGACCTCAGAATGTCCTGTCCCTGGGAAATCAGAGGTGCCAAATGTGGAACCCCTTGCACAATGCCTACATGATTCCACAAATGTCAGTGCTTCCCTTCTCTCCGTGCTGAGCCAGGATGCCTGTCTTCCCACCTGGTACCATTTCAGCATTCAGTTTTTCACCCTTGGAGCTCCCCAGCTACATGAAGAAGCGGGAGCCCTGGTCTGGTTCCTTGTATCTTTGGCCAGTGAGTCTGCTCAAGCCCTCTGTTCCACCAGGATGCTTCCAGTCCATGTATGCAGTCCTTCCTGTTTGGCTGCCTCTGTCTCTTGCCCAGAGACTGTAGTAGCTTTTCTCATCTGTTCATTAGGACCCCTGGATATTCAGCCTATCTCCACCGTAAGGCATCCAGTAGGCTTGTGAGGAATACAAGGATGAATCCCATAGTCCTTGCCTGCGGGATAGGACCGTGTTAATGGCTTCTGATGTCTCTAAGCTAGTTCATGAGGGGATCCCAAGCTGGGCTTCAGGAGGCTATGTGTGAAATGGATTTACAGGACAAAGAATTGGAAGCAGCAAGGAGTAGGCCTATCTGGCAGTTTAGGAACTGTGGACTGAACGAGGCTGCTGGTAAGGGAAGGAAAAAGAAGGGTCTGGAGATAAGAGCCACAGATTATGCGATTGATTGGTGCTGGGCCACGGGCCGTCCGAGTGGTACAGGGGGTACCATCTTCTCAGCCGTGGCAAATGGCGGGCTGCTCGGCTTGAGGAAGGAGCCCTGGACTACTGTGTGTGAGCCCAGCAGGTCCCCTAATGTCTCTGAGCTCCTCTGTAAAATAATAAATAAATAAAAACACAAAGCCCCAGAAATTATAGGTTGTTTGGAAATACAACTAAGATCATGGGCATAGATCCAAGTAAATGTTATTAAACTCTTTTGTAACATAATATAGGGCAATTTTAAGTCAGATACCTCTAGGGCAGAGCCCTTCTCTCTGTTCCATCATCATTATCCTTTAAGACATCTAGAGGAGCAATGAATGCGATCAGATGAATGTAAAGTAATTTCAAATCACTACCAAGGCTCTGATGCCCGTCATATCCAGTCCAGTTGTTGACTTTTTTCACAAGAATTGGGCTGGGGCAGCGCTTCCCAAACGCTAATCGATTTCCCAATCCTCTGAGGATCTTATTAAAATTCAGACTTTGATTCAGCCACTGTTGGCCAGGGCCCAAAATTCTGCATTTCTAGCAAATTCCCAGATGATACCAATATTGCAGCTCAGAGGCCCACACTGTGAGTGGTAGGAGCAAGGTAGCACCTGGGATTCAGTCATTCAAATACTCTATGCCCAGGATTTCTTGAAAGCTATCGGCTGTGACTTCTCTCTCCCTTTTCACTGAAAGCTCATGTTTTTTTTTTTTTTTTTTTGAGACAGAGTCTCACTCTGTCACCCAGGCTGGAGTACAGTGACGAGATCTTGGCTCACTGCAACCTCTGCCTCCCAAGTTCAAGCGATTCTCCTGCCTCAGCCTCCCGAGTAGCTGGGACTACAGGCATGTGCCACCACGGCTAACTTTTGTGTTTTTAGTAGAGACGGGGTTTCACCATGTTGACCAGGCTGGTCTCAAACTCCTGACCTCAAGTGATCCATCTACCTCAGCCTCCCAACATGCTGGGGTTACAGGCATGAGCCATCTCACCCGGCTTCATCTTCTTCGGGTCAGAATTGACAGAGAAGAATTTCCTTAGAGCAACTCCTATAGAAGGGAGTCAGGGAGGCAAAGGAAAATTACAGATTTGTGGAAAGCCATTTCTTCAAGCAGTTAACACGGTGACCCAGGATTACAGAAAGAAGTTTAGTCTGCCAGACTTTCATCCGCACGTTTTAGGTACGGCAGTATGACTTGGTCTGATTCTCATCTGAAAGCCTAATCGATAATTTTGTTTTGTTTTAGTCTTGTGTCCTGTAAGATTTTCCTTAGATTCCACCTCCTCTGAGAGGCCTCTCCTTTTCTATTTTCTTTTCCTAACTCTCAATCCTCTATAACAGGGACCACCAGTGCCCAGGGTTGTGGACCTGTACTGGTCTGTGGCCTGTTAGGAACCCAGCTACACAGCAGGAGGTGAGTGGCAGGCAAGTGAGCATGACCGCCTGAGCTCCGCCTCCTTCACATCGGTGGTGGCACTGGATTCTCATAGGAGTGAAAACCCTATTGTGAACTGTGCATGCAAGAGACGCAGGTTGCATGCTTCTTATGAAAATCTAACTAATGCCTGATGATCCAAGGTGGAACAGTTTTATCCTGAAACCAGCCTCCCCTACTCCGTCCATGGAAAAATTGTCTTCCACGGAACCGGTCCCTGGTG
Organism: Theropithecus gelada; assembly: GCF_003255815.1. NCBI lineage: Eukaryota > Metazoa > Chordata > Mammalia > Primates > Cercopithecidae > Theropithecus > Theropithecus gelada. The sequence continues at coordinate 14,906,032 of NC_037673.1, forward strand.
CCAAAAAGGTTGGGGACCTCTGCTCTATAATCTCCTTGGCCTCCAGTGTCTGCCTGTATCCTAACTCTGGCTTCCCTGTGTCTGGCCACCCTTTTATGGTTCTCCTTCAGAGCGTAATCTCCTTGAAGGCAAAAAGGAGACTCTAGCCCCTGTAGTCAGGGGTCTTAGAGAATGTCTGGCATATTCATAGACACTCCAGGTCTACAAAAATTAGCTGGGCATGGTGGCAAGCACCTGTAATCCCAGCTACTCAGGAGGCTGAGGCAGGAGAATCACTTGAACCTGAGAGGTGGAGGTTGCAGTGAGCTGAGATCATGCCCCTGCACTCCAGCCTGGGTGACAGGGTGAGACTCCATCTCAAAACAAACAAACACCCATAAAATTACATTTATTAAATTAACTGCCTTAACTACGAGATCATGTTCATTCATTTTTGAGAGTCAAGTGACCCTTCCTTTCATGAAATAATGGTGATACCCTGAGGTCAGGAGTTCAAGACCAGCCTGGCCAACATGGCGAAACCCTGTCTCTACTAAAAATACAGAAATTAGCGGTGTGTGATGGCAGGTGCCTGTAATCCCAGCTACTTGGGAGGCTGAGGCAGGAGAATCGCTCGAACCTGGGAAGTGGGTGGGGAGGCGGTTGTAGTGAGCCGAGATCACACCACTGCACTCCAGCCTGGGCAACAGAGTGAAACTCCATCTCAAAAATAAATAAATAAATAAATGAAATAATGGTGATAGGAATTCATAGTTTTTTGTTGTTGTTTTTGTTTTTAAGTGCTCTTACTTGGCAAAATAAACTTATCATACTGAGTTGAAATCCCACTTTTTTTAGACTACTGTGGAATCCCAATGCCTGAGAACGATTGCTGTGGAGAAAGGAGGAAGCAATAAAGTCCTGGGTCTCTGAGAGCAAACAGGGAGGTGCCTTTAATGGATGATTTTAGTGGAGACTGCAATAACAATTCCTGCTCATAAATATCACCCTTTCCACTGTGCCCAGCTTACTTTGAGTAGCCCTTGAAAATAGGACCTAAAATTCATGGAAGGACTTCCCCTTTTATTTAAACAAAATGATTGAGGGCTTCATCTTTGAAAAAATTCTGTTCAGATGGGCACCCTGCAAGGGTGACTTGGATGGGAAGAGGATGTGGGTGTTGTGTGCCTTTCTCTCACTGGCACATTGTCTCAGTCCCTTTGGGCTGCTGTAACAAGATATATAGACTGAGTGCTTTGACACAACAGAAATTTATTTCCCATAGGTCTGGAGGCTAGGAAGTTCAAGATCAAAGCGCCCATAGTTTTGGTGTTTGGTGAGGGCTCGATCTCGTCTTCAAAGGTGGTGCCGCCTTGTGGTGTCCACACAGCAGGAGGGGTGAACAGCTTCCCTCCGGCTTTTCTTTTCTTTTCTTTTCTTTTTTTTTTTTTGAGATGGAGTTTTGCTCTTGTTGCCTAGGCTGGAGTGCAGTGGTGCCATCTCAGCTCACTACAGCCTCTGCCTCCTGGGTTCAAGTGATTCTTCTGCCTCAGCCTCCCAAGTAGCTGGGATTGCAGGCATGTGCCACCATGCCTGGCTAATTTTGTATTTTTAGTAGAGATAGGGTTTCACCATGTTGGTCAGGCTGGTCTGGAACTCCTGACCTCAGGTGATCCACCTGCCTTGGCCTCCCAAAGTACTGGGATTACAGGTGTGAGCCACCGTGCCCAGTCAAGGCCTTTTTTTATAAGAGCCCCAATCTCGTTTCTGAGGGTGGAGCCCTCATGACATCATCATCTCCCAAAGACCTCACCTCCTAATGCCATCACCTTGGTGATTAGGTTTCAACATATGAATTCTGTGGGGACATAAACATTCAGACCATAGCACACAGGTGACTTAATTTTCTTGGAAATGATAGGAGACTCTTGCTTGGGGAGCACACATTTCTGAAGGATTTGAGTAAGGCAGCCAGAATTTCTGTGTAGGGGCATGGATAGGAAGTGAGGGGGTTGGGTGTGGGGAGACCAGAGCACTGCCTAGGAAGGCCAAGGGTATTTAGCTGAGAGAACAAGGGTAGTGAGAGAAAGTCTTACATGAAGAGGATGTCCAGAGGCATATTGAACAAGTGCAAAAAGAGACAATAAAAGGATAGGGAAACCAGATTTTACCTGTTGATCTACCTTGAAGCAAAAACCCAAACCAAAATAAACACAGAAACCAAAAAGCAAAACTCCCACAACGTCATCAGAAATGGGCTATTTCCACATGGAGTGGCAGATGAGCTGATGGAATTCTTATCGTTTCTCTATTTCAGGAAGAATAGAGTCATGAGGGATGTCTTTCTCACTGTGTTCATATCATTGTCTGATGATTAGCATGACTGACATGATAAATGCAGGTAATTACAATCCTTTTCTTACACACATTTCACAACATTCAGCCCTACACAACAGAATTGATCTTGTATTCACGACTGCAAAAAGAATATCCTTGTATGGCTGGGCGCGGTGCCTCACGCCTGTAATTCCAGCACTTTGGGAGACCGAGGTGGGTGGATCACCTGAGGTCAGGAGTTTGAGACCAGCCTGGCCAACATGGTGAAAGAACGTCTCTACTAAAAATACGAAAATTAGCTGGGCGTGGTGGTGGGCACCTGTAATCCCAGCTACTCAGGTGGCTGAGGCAGAATTGCTTGAACCCAGGAAGCGGAGGTTGCAGTGAGCCAAGATTGAGCCATTGCACCCCAGCCTGGGTCACAACAATGAAACGCCACCTCAAAAAATAAAATAAAATTTAAAAAAATAATCCCTGTATAATGCAGTAGATCACAGAATATAATGTAGTTATCCACGTACCATGACCCCAGAAAGGGCTTGGTGTGTGGCTGATCTCTTCTTTATTGCCCCCTGGGTGAGTCATGAATCATTGCTCCCAAGAAACTCTGACACACTTTCTAGCAAGTAGTATTCACCATCATGATAGTATAACTACCATTCGCTGCTAAGTAGTGCAAAAATTAAAAAAGAAAAACCGCCTTTATGAGGTAACAAGCTTTAGAGCAACAGCAGATTGTATGTGATTATAGCAGCTGAAACGATTTTGCCATGTAATGGGCTTATGATGTCTGTTGGATAGTGGCTTTTTTCTGAGCCATATAAAGTTAAAATTACCAATGGTCAAGTATCAAATCTGCTGGCATTTCACATCTGTAACTGTTTCAGTAATTAAAAGGAGACAAGGACTCTGGCTGTCAAAGGAAAGAATGACCCAGGAATATATATATATATGTGTGTGTATATATATATATAAATTTTTTTTTTTTTGAAACTGAGACTTGCTCTGTCACCCAGGCTGGTGCAATCTTGGCTCACTGCCACCTCTGCCTCCTGGGTTTAAGCAATTCTCCTGTCTCAGCTTCCCCAGTAGCTGTGACTAGAGGCACGTGCCACCACGTCTGGCTAATTTTTGTATTTTTAGTAGAGATCGTGTTTTACCATATCGGTCAGGATGGTCTCCATCTCCTGACTTCAGGTGATCCACCCGCTTGGGCCTCCCAAAGTGCAGGGATTACAGGCATGAGCCACCACGCCCTACTTTTTTTTTTTGTGAGACAGAGTCAGAGTCCTGACCCAGGACAGTCTCACTTTTCTCCATTGAGGTGGGGGAGAGGCGAGGCCATAAAGAGGGCAATGAGATAAGGATAGGAGGCAGCAGAGGATTTCAGGGTGTGGACTTTAGAGTCGCACTGTCTGGGTCTGGGTCCAGCTCGGCCTCTTATCAGCTGTGTGACTTTGAGCAAGTTACCTAACCTCTCCACGCCTCATTCCCCCAAGTGAAAATTGAGAATAACGATGGTACTAAGTCATAAGGTTGTTGTGAGAATTAAACAAGTTTATAAGGTGGTTGTGTTCAGCATGCTATGCAAATAAATGTTTGCTACTTCTGGAGGAGGCATAGCAGGAAAACTGCTCTGGTGTAAAGGTGCAGGGCAGATTGGAGGGTGCCTGGGAAGCGGTGTCGTTGTCTGGGCTAAATACCTGAGATTGTTGTCTCATGGCCATAGAAAACTAGGATGCAGACACACAAAGAGTAAGGTTCAGAGTAGAAGTCTAATAGGTGAAAGAGAAGAGCTCTTTGCGGCAGACCGGGGTCCCAGAGAAATGGGTTGCTGCTTCCGCAGTGAAATACAGAGCATTTAATAGATGAGCTCGAGGAGGTGGTGTCTGATTTACATAGGGCACAAAAGATTGGTTGGACCTGGTGCGCCATTTGCATAGGGTGTGAAAAACTGGTTAGGGCTAGGTATGTCATTTGCATAGGGCATGAAAACCTGGCCACCCTCACCCTGATACTTTATTATGCAGACGGATTCTCCACCTGGCTGGAGCCATGTTTTTTTTGAGACGGAGTCTCGCTCTGTCGCCCAGGCTGGAGTTCAGTGGTGTGATTCCGGCTCACTGCAACCTCCACCTCCCGGGTTCAAGCTATTCTCCTGCCTCAGCTTCTTGAGTAGCTGGGATCACAAGCACCCACCACCACACCCGGCTAATTTTTGTATTTTTGGTAGAGATGGGGTTTCGCCTTGTTGGCCAGGCTGGTCTTGAATTCCTGACCTCAGGTGATCCACTTGCCTCGGCCTCCCAAAGTGCTGGGATTACAGGCCTTTGCCACCGCGCCTGGCTGCCTGTTTCTTTACTGTACACATGGTGACAAAAGGAAGACGGAGCTTCTATGTCGAATATACCTGGACCCCAGGTAGCCCTTTTCTATTGGCACAGCAGCCGGTGTTCACCGGTGCAAGCTTCCAGCTTGCTTTTATCTATGTTAACAGCTCGATTTTTCAGGTTACTTTTTGTTAGAAAATAAATAATTTTGGGGTCTGTTTGTTCAAAGGGAAATTCCGGCCAGGCAAGGTGGCTCAAGCCTGTAATCTCAGCACTTTGGGAGGCCGAGGTGGGCGGATTGCCTGAGCTCAAGAGTTGCAAACCAGCTTGGGCAACATGGCGAAACCCGGTTTCTACTAAAAGGAAAAAAAAAATTAGCCGGGTGTGGTGGCGGGTGCCTGTAATCCCAATTACTCGGGAGACTGAGGGAGGAGAACTTGAACTCGGGAGGCGGAGGTTTCCATGAGCGGAGATTGCCCCATTGCACTCCACCCTGGGCGAGAGAGCGAGACTCTGTCTCAAAAACAAAAACAAAAAAGGCTGGATGCGGTGACTCACGTCTGTAATCCCAGCACTTTGGGAGGCCGAGGCAGGCGGATCACGAGGTCAGGAGATCGAGACTATCTTGGCTAAAGCGGTGAAACCCCATCTCTACTAAAAATACAAAAAAAAAAAAAAAAATTAGCGGGGCGTGGTGGCAGGCGCCTGTAGTCCCAGCTACTCGGGAGGCTGAAGCAGGGAAATTGCTTGAACCCGGGAGGTGGAGCTTGCAGTGAGCCAAGATCGCGCCACTGCACTCCAGCCTGGGCCACAGAGGGAGACTCTGTCTCACAAAAAAGAAAAAAAAAAAAAGAAAAAAAAATGGAGGTTCTGCCAAGGGCTCTGTTGCCCTTACTATCTGCTTTGATAATTTCTTTCTAGCTCCTGTATCACCTGGTCAGGGACCTCTGGGTCCTCTCACCACCTTCACGGCGTCACAGAGGGCCCGAGGCAGGTGGCCTCTGGAGGGCCCCCCAGACCCTAAGCAAGAAACCCAAGTCTGGGGAGTGGAAGCGTCCTTTTCACTAGACTTAGCAGTGTCCTCCGTCTTTTTCTCTGTGGTTTATATTGTTGGTGTTTTAAATGTAAAGACGTTTTTCCTGATTATGAAGGTCCGGAGTAACTGCAGCACTATTTGTAATAGCTAAAAATTGGAAACAACCTAAATGAATCATTCCCATAAATGTTCATTTCCCCATAAGGGAATGAACAAGCTAATTATGGGATATTTGTTTGAGAAATACTCCACAGCACTTAAAATAAATGAATTGGTTCAATACAGAGCATCCTGAGTGGCTCTCAAAAATCTAATGTTTAGTGAAAAAAAGTAAATCACAGTGTGATAAAATTTGTGTAAGTTTTGAAGAACACCAAAAGGAACACTATGGGATGTTTATGAAGGCAGAAACTTCTAGGAAAGTGTGCAAACAGTCCGGGTACCGTGGCTCATGCCTGTAATCCCAGCATTTTGGGAGTCTGAGGTGGGCGGATCACTTGAGGTCAGGAGTTTGAGACCAACCAGGCCAGCATGGTGAAACCCCATCTGTACAAAAATACAAAAATTAGCCGGGCGTGCTGGCGTGTGCCTGTAGTCTCAGGTACTTGAGAGACTGAGGCAGGAGAATTGCTTGAATCCAGGAGGTAGAGGTTGCAGTGAGCCAAGATCATGCCATTGCGCTACAGCGAGACTCTGTCTCAAAAAAGAAAAGTGTGCAAACACAGACTAGATGGCTGCATGCTGAAGAAGAGAGGGATCTGGGATGGGGAGCAAAGAAGACTGAAACTCCATCAATGATATTCTATTCCTTTATTAGATATCTGAAGTGGAAACAACAGTTAATTCTGGGTAGGGGAGTCATTATTTTTCTGTTTAAAACTTTCCCCAATTAAAAATTTTTTCATGCCCATATTAGAAAATTTAGAAAATACGTTTATTTTTATTTATTTATTTATTTATTTTGAGACAGAATCTTGCTCTGTCGCCCAGGCTGGAGTGCAGTGGTGTGATGTTGGCTCACTGCAAGCTCCACCCCTGGGTTCATGCCATTCTCCTGCCTCAGCCTCCCCAGTAGCTAGGACTACAGGCGCCTGCCACCACGCCCGGCTAATTTTTGTATTTTTTTTTTTTTTTTTTTTTTAGTAGAGACAGGATTTTACCATGTTAGCCAGGATGGTCTCGATCTCCCGACCTTGTGATCCACCCGCCTCGGCCTCCCAAAGTGCTGGGATTACAGGCATGAGCCACTGTGCCCGGCCTATTTTTAATTTTTTTATACTTTAAGTTCTAGAATACATGTGCAGAAAGTATAGATTTGTTACATAGGTATACATGTGCCATGGTGGTTTGCTGCACCCATCAATCCGTCATCTACATTAGGTATTTCTCTTAATGCTATCCCTCCCCTAGTCCCCCACATCCCGACAGGCCCTGGTGTGTGATGTTCCCCTCCCTGTGCCCATGTGTTCTCATTTTTCACCTCCCACTTATGAGTGAGAACATGTGGTGTTTGGTTTTCTGTTCCTGTGTTAGTTTGCTGAGAATGATGGTTTCCAGTTTCCTCCATGTCCCTGCAAAGGACATGAACTCATCCTTTTTTATGGCTGCATAGTATTCCATGGTGCATATATGCCACATTTTCCTTATCCAGTCTATCATTGATGGGCATTTGGGTTGGTTCCAAGTCTTTGCTATTGTGAACAGTGCTGCAATAAAAAAAAAAGGGGCTGGGCGAGGTGGCTCATGCCTGTAATCCCCACACTTCAAGAGGCCGAGGTGGGTGGATCACCTGAGGTCAGGAGTTTGAGACCAACCTGGCCAACATGGTGAAACCCCATCTCTACTGAAAATACAAGAACAAAAAAAAATTTATCCAGGCATGGTGGCAGGCACCTGTAATCCCAGCTACTCGGGAGGCTGGGGAGGAGAATCGCTTGAACTTGGAAGGCAGAGGTAGCAGTGAGCCAAGATCGTGCCATTGCATTGCAACCTGGCAACAAGGGCGAGGCTGTGTCTCAAAAAAAAGAAAAAAGGAAAAGAAAAGAAAAAAGCATAAAAAGTAAGTAACTAGCATTCAGATGTAATGACCATCATCACTTTTTTCTGCTGTGATGTGTGTAGATGTGCGTTTGAAATTGTAGTGTGTATATAGTTTCGTAAAATGCTTTTAAAAACGTAATGTATTATATTTTCCTATGTTAAATGTTCTATAAACGCATGCTTATCAGCAGCTACAAAATAGTTCATCTTCTGTACACACCGAAATTTATTCTATCATTTTTCTATAGGTAGATATACAAACTGTTTCCAACCTTTTGTCACTGTAAATAATGGGCTGTGAACATTGTACATTTCTGATTATTTCCTTAAGATATATTTCTCTCTACATATTTTTATATAGATATATTTATATTTAATATTATATTTGATATATATATTTTTTCTCTATATATTTCTATATTACTAGGAAGAAATGCTGGCCAGACAGGTTCAAAATGTATGGGCATTTTTAAGGCAATTGATACGCATTGTCGAACTGGTTTCCCAAAAGGTTGAATCAATTTAAGCTTCTTTAGTTGGGTATCAAGTCGCCTGAACTCACCCCACCTCTATAGCAAATTTGTTTTTCCTGGGCCTCTGGGCTTATTTTCTTTTGGATTTCCTCTAGCAGTGGTTCAGACCTCAGGAAGGGAGTGGCTTCTGGCTGGAGAACAGGCTTGGTGGGCGATTTCCCTAATATTTGCTCCTGTGGGAACCTCAGAGCCAACCCCCTCCCTCCCATGATTTCAGTCACTTCCAGTCATTAGGTTGAAGGCCTGTCTTGTTACTGCTCACCACCTCCTACGCTGTGGCTAACACATGTACTGGAGTCCTTCAGAGAGGAAAGACAACCCGTTATTTGGTAGTTTGCTGTCTTATAGGAAGCTAAGGACAATACTCAGCAAAAACACAAATTCACCCTAAGTGACTGTCCCTTTCTAACTGTCATAATCCAGCCCTGATGGTCACTGTCACTGGCAAAAATCCTTTCCAAATGGGAACACTGCTCCCTATCTGAAATTGATTCTAGTTAAGGGGCCACTGATGAGTATCATCTGGCTCAGCAGGAGAACGAATGGGTTAGTCTTGGTCTGTTAACATTTACAGATATTTGTTATCACCCATATTCCAGGGAATTTGTTGACATAAGCCCCAACTATTTTGAAAGAGCATTCCACCTTGGGATACTGTACTGCTTTTAAATTTGTGTCTGTATAAGGCAGTAATTATTTGCACATTCAATGGTAAGATTTCCATCCATTCAACATTAAAGTAAAAAAGTAGCTGCCTCCCACTGTTCTCGGGATAAATAGCTACAACCTCACCATGAGCCACAAGCCTGTCTGGTTTCCTCTCATGAGAACGCTCCTCTCCCGCCTCCTCGACTTTCTTTCTGGCTCTCAAACACAGCACGTTCCCCCAGCCTTGGGGTCTTGGCATGTGTGATTTCCTTTGCCTACAGTGGTCTCCTTCCTCCTAGAAATTGCTCCTGACTCAGCAGATTCCACTCCAGCACCCTCCTTTGCCCAGTCTTATTAGAATCCTTTAGAGGAACTCCAAAACCCCATCTGCAGGCAAGGCTTCCCTGATGCCCCAGACGAGGTCTGGACTCTGGTTTATATTATCACAGCATCTGGTGGTTTTGCTTGTGGTGCTTTGCAATTTGTAATTCTATGTTTATCTGTGTCATCAGAGTTGAATGTCTGTCTCTCTCATTGGTATATGAGGGCTAGGCAGGAAGGGACAGCTTTTTCTTATCACCAAAAGCTCGTGGCCACCAGCACAATGCTGACCAGATAGGTGCTGAATTGATGCTTGCAAATGAGTAAATGGATATTGACATGCTGCAGCTGATGGCTGGGGTGGGGTTAGTGGGGTGACTGAGTGTCCTGGCATGCAGTGTTTTTTCTATTTTATTTCTATTTTTTGCAGGGGGTTACATTATTTCTCATGCCATATAAGAGTGCCTCTCAGGGTGGAGACTTTTTTTTTGAGATAGAGTCTCGTTCTGTCGCCCAGGCTGGAGTGCAGTGGTGCGATCTCGGCTCACTGCACGCTCTATCTCCCAGGTTCAAGCAATTCTCTGCCTCAGCCTCCTGAGTAACTGGGATTACAGGTGTGCACCACCAGGCCCAGCTAATTTTTCTATTTTTAGTAGAGATGGGGTTTCACCATCTTGGCCAGGCTAGTTTAGGATAATATCTTACATTTTCTTCATCCTAAGACACCACTGACTTTAAGATGATCATCATTTAATAATAACTTTTCAGTGAAAAAAATCCAAACCAGACCAAATAAATCAATAAATAAGATAAAATGCCTCACTATAGCTCCTGCATGTTGATTTTAAAACACATGTTGATTGTAAAACATACCCAATTTCCAGGCATGTTAACATGTTAAAAAAAAAATGAACATCTTTAGAATTTAGACAAAATGTGGCAATGCCTACCAAAAAGGATGACTGTCCAAAGAGATGATGCATGTTCATCATTTTGCCACGTGCCTGGTATACCTGAAGCATTTGTTACTGTGAATGCTATCTTTTCCTTTGAAAGGGTTCACTTGTTTTCAGTCTGTGGGTTGTGTATTCCCAAGGACGTTAAAGGGCTCATGCCTTCTATTTCTTTATAAATTCCATCTCCCCTGCCCCCGCCCAGTATTTGGTAAGCTGTGATGAACACACCGTAGATGTCAGTAGTGGAGACTGATGGAGGTATCCGTGCCTTGAAGAGAAAGGCTGTTTCGGACCCTGCTTCCTGCTAGGGAGGAGTGAAGGGAAAGAAGCCAAAAAGTGGGGAACTGGCTTTCCTCAGACCGTCTGTGCTCAGGATCTGGCTCCTTTGCTAAACAATCAAGGGAAGAAAAGCCCCCTGTTTGGTGGGACTGCATTCTCTGTTGTGGTCAGGATGTTATTGTTGTCTTTTCTGTGTTTTCACGGAATAACATTACAGCATGTTTATTCTCAGAGATCTTTGTTGGCTGTTTCCAGTCCCACTGCCACTGCCTGGCCCAGGCCTTCATGACTTCTTGCTTGTCCCATGCAGTTGCCTCCCAGAGAGTTTCCTGCTGGTAGACATTCCTCTCTGCAGCCAGACCGATTTAATTCAGACGAGATTGGGCGTGTTCGGGGTGATACGGCAGTAGACTGACCCAATTTAATTCAATTCCATACAAATGAGCGAGGTACTGTGGCTGGGTTCATCATCTAAGTTGTGAAGATGCTCATCTCGCTCCCCTGGTCTCTTGCAGAGACTGGTTAAGCTGCAAATGCTGGTAGCCACAGAAAGCATTATTCTCATGAACATGTAGAGAGTAAAGTACGGTCTGGTGAACAAAGCTTTGCTTTCTGAAGTTGGGTCTCATTCCAACATCCTTGTGTTCCTTCTCTTCTCAGCCTTGATTTGTTCCTGACTTCCTGCCCAGCCTCAGGGTCTTGATTTGGTCAAGCCTCAGTTGCCTCTGATTTCTGGAAAAATCTGCTTTTACCTCACTCAGCACACTGTCTAGGTTTCCCACACAGCACATGATTCCATTTTCCTATTTTGGAATATACTCAGACAAGCACAAAGCTGATTTCTTTTCTAGACTATAAACTCCTTGAGAGCAGGAGCTCCATCTCATTTACCTTTACATTGTAGTTTTTACATGGAGCATGCATAAAATGAGGAAGTTGCTTAATGGTGACTGAAACATCAAAAGGAATGTATTATAGGGTTTCAACTCAGGTGCTAAAAAGCAGTAACAAGATATTTCTTTTTTTTTCTTTTTCTTCTTCTTTTTTTTTTTTTTTTTTTTGAGATGGAGTTTCACTCTTGTTGCCCAGGCTGCAGTGCAATGGCACAATCTCGGCTCACTGCAACCTCCGCCTCCCCGGTTCAAGCAATTCTCCTGCCTCACCCTCCTGAGTAGCTGGGATTACAGGCATGCGCTACCATGCCCAGCTAATTTTGTCTTTTTAGTAGAGATGGGGTTTCTCCCTGTTGGTCAGGCTGGTCTCAAACTCCCAACTTCAGGTGACCCACCCGCCTTCGCCTCCCAAAGTGCTGGGATTACAGCCGTGAACCACCGCGCTCAGCCGTAACAAGGTATTTCTTACGTGTCCCATAAATTAAATCTGGGGAAAAAGCGATCCCTACACAGTGAAGGGATCTTTCTTTTGCAACAATCATTTCTTTTTTTGTGTGTTCTTCCTTTGAACTAATGTAATGGTGCAAAGGGGCCTTTCTTTTCTCTGATGGACAGAGGAGGGATGTATATACTGTCAAATATACTATTTTAGCAATGCATCCATTTATGCATGTATCCAGTGCTCAGAATGCAGCCAGTATATATTTTAAAACCAACACTGGTGCTTTATGAAGGGTGGGTTGAATTCAGACGTAGGCACAAGGAGGCAAAGGCAGGATCAGCTATGCCTTGGTGACCTGGACTTAGGTCCCAGATGGGTGAGGCCAAGCCTCGCTGCCTTCTCAGCGGTGGTTCCCGGGGCACAGTGTGAGAATGCTAAACAGCCTCACCCTTCAGAACTACCAGCTTTCAAGAAAACAGGTAGCACAGAGAATGTTCTCTAAGCCAATGACCTTGTGGCATCTGGAAACGGAAATTCAGTGTTTCAGGGTGCGCTAACAAAATAACTCGATAAGCAATGTAGCCTGTTGGGGTTTCCATGTTACATTTTATGGATTCCTCAAGTTTTAGGTGATTTTTTTGAAAATAATAATTTATGGCACATTTAAAACTTATGTATGGATGTAATTTCTAAATCCAATTTCTTCTTTTTTTTCAGTAACCAAATTAGATTGCCATCTTTATCTCGTGGCAGGCATGTGTTTCCACGTACAAATAGTCACCCAACAAAAAACGATTTGTTTTTACTGCCTGATAGATGATTTCCAGATTTTTGAAAATTATCAAAAAGTCAAAATAGCAATTTAAAATTTTTTAAAATGTGGAAAAGCCTTTGTAAATATTTGAATAGGCTCAGGGGTCAATGGATGTGGGTTTCAAACTCGGTGTGGAGTGGATTGAACTTCATTGTCTTGAGCATCTTTCCTCCTCTCAGTATCTGCCTCTGCAGATATAAAACAGAAACGAAGATGACAGACAGCCCCTACACACTGAAAGGATGTGAAGTAAATAAAATAATGCATGGAAACATATCCTTAGACCAACGGTCACTTCTAGGTTTGAATTAAATCATGATCCTAAGTTGTCTTAGGTGCTGTTCTTTCTGCATAGATCCCTTATAAAAGATTTCTTTCTCAGTGACAGATGACGAGTAGCTCATCTGTCAAAAACTATTCGGTAAAATTCATTTATCTTTCCATCCTTCTCTGCATTATTGCCTTTATTTTTCAGGCACTGCAAAAGTGGCCTCATTTTCAATGGCAGGCATTACTAGAGGGGTCATCCTGTCTGTGTGTGTTCCATGTCACCCCTACCTGCTGGTAGCCGTGAGTGGGTCCCCAGTGCTGGAGACATGGTTTTCTCTTCTCAGTGCTGGCCTCACGGGTAATGGTAAGCCCTAGAATTGCTCCAAGGCAAAGAGGTTTTAGGGCAAGACACTCTCTAGTCTAATTTTTCTTGCATTATTTCTACTGGATGCTAACAGAAACCAACAGGTGAGTAACCTCTTATCAACCTTTGGGAAATGCCTACCTGGTTTCCTAGGTAGAAGCTATTCGATGAGAAATGTCATTCTGTAGTTCTTTCTGAGTTTTGCGATTTTTATCACAGCCAAGTTATTTGCCTTAAGGACTTTTCCAAACCCATTACTTTCCTATAAAATATCCTCAATGGAAATAATACACTTCTCATTATGTAGTTACTTTCATTGCTGGAGCCTCAAAAATACTTGAAAAATCTTTTAGACTCCTCTTCAAGGACTATTTTTACCACTGTAAAATTTACATATGGTGATATATAGCAACTGTTTTAATAGCTTACAGCCATATTAATAAAATCTAGACATAATAAGACAAAAAGGACTCTATATCTCAATGATAGCACAGTGCTTGCTTAGAAATGCTGAGTAATCACTCTGGCTGGAATTGGAGCAGCAAAGGCATTATTTGAAGAGCATTATATGATGCCTAATGACCTAGAGAAAGTATGACCAAGCTTTCTATCTAATTGGAAAAAACCCTTCCTTCTGATTGGGTTTGTGGGGACAATGCTGCTGAATGCCACATTTTCTCATTTGCCTTTTTCTTTTTATTTATTTATTTATGTATTTATTTTATTATACTTTAAGTTCTAGGGTACATGTGCACAACGTGCAGGTTTGTTACATTTGTATACGTGTGCCATGTTGGTGTGCTGCACCCATTAACTCATCATTTACATTAGGTATATCTCCTAATGCTATCCTTCCCCCCTCCCCTCTCCCCACAATAGACCCCGGTATGTGATGTTCCCCTTCCTGTGCTTCAGCAAAATCAATGTGCCTTTTTCTTACACTTACATAAAGGATGCCGGCTTTAGGGTAGATCTCATATAATCACTGGTGAAGTTTTGCATCTCAACCCCTTCCTCCTAGACTGCAAAGCCCATCTTTGAAGGGTTCCAACCTTATCTACCCAGAGGTCTGCTTAATCCATTGGAGCGGCCAACCTTGCAGGGGGTGTGATATGAGGGCTAACCTAGCCTAATGCGTTATCACTCTAGCCTCGCCAAAAACCCACTACCATCATTCAAAATAATCCTTTGTAAATTTCAGCACTGGTATGGTTTGGATATGTGTCCCCACCTAAACCTCATGTTGAGTCATAATCCCCAGTGTTGGCTGTGGGGCTTGGTGGGAGGTGACTGGATCATGGGGGCAGATGTCTCATGAATGGTTTAGTAGCATCCTCTTGGTACTGCCCTCAGGATAGTGAGTGAGTTCTCATGAGATCGGCTCATTGAAAATTGTGTGGCACCTCCTCACCCGCTCTCTTACTCCTGCTCTGTCCATGTGAGGTGCCTGGTCCCACTTCAGCTTCTGCCATGATTGCAAGTTTTCTGAGGCCTTCCCTGAAGCTGAGCAGATGCCAGCATCATTCTGCCTGTACAGCCTGCAGAACCGTGAGCCACTTAAACTTTTTTTTCATTACAAATTACCCGGTCTCAGGTATTTTTTTATACCAATGCAGGAATGGACTAATACAAGCACATTTTCTTTAATATATTTAAAATTGTGACACCTGTAATCCCAGCACTTTGAGAGGCCGAGGCAAGTGGATCACCTGAGGTCAGGAGTTCAAGACCAGCCCGGCCAATATGGTGAAACCCTATCTCTACTAAAAATTCAAAACAATTGGCTGGGCATGGTGGTGGGTGCCTGTAATCCCAGCTACTTGGGAGGCTGAGGCAGGAGAATCGCTTGAACCTAGGAGGTGGACGTTGCAGTGAGCCGAGATGGCACCATTGCACTTCAGCCTGGGCAACAAGAGTGAAACTCCGTCTCAAAAAAAAAAAAAAAATTGTGTTATAGCAAGTCATTTTTTAGTATTACATGTAAATAGAGGAAACTATTTGCTCTATGTGAGTGTATACTGCTATACTATATTGTTAGAAAAGGAACCTCCACAAGGACTTGCTCTAGCAACATGGGCTTTTCTAGAACCAATATTTTTTACTTAAAAATAGTTGATAAGTCAATGTTTAATTCCATCCATCCTTCCCCCAGGGGAAAGACTTCCTGGGCATTAAGAATATTTTGTAATGGCCAGGCGTGGTGGCTTACACCTGGCCTGTAATCTCAGCACTTTGGGAGGCCGAGGCGGACGGATCACGAGGTCAGGTGATCGAGACCATCCTGGCTCACACGGTGAAACCCTGTCTCTACTAAAAATACAAAAAAATTAGCCAGGCCTGGTGGCAGGAGCCTGTAGTCCCAGCTACTCGGGAGGCTGAGGCAGGAGAATGACCTGAACCCAGGAGGCGGAGCTTGCAGTGAGCCAAGATTGCACCACTGCACTCCAGCCTGGACGAAAGAGCGAGACTCCATCTCAAAAAAAAAAAGAATATTTTGTAATTACATAGTTATTTTATGCTTAGGATGTCAGTGCCTGAAATAATTCATTCCAATAGAGAAAGAATGTTTCCTTTCAACTTTAGCAGTAAATTATGATTTTTACTTAACATTGAAATCAAGTTGATGATAATTGTGTGGCTGAAATACCTAGAGTCTTTTATGTTTTTTACCATGCATTTTAACAAAGGATTTATATTGGTCTTACTATTGTCCAACTGGTATATATACATGTTTAGTTAGTATTTATTTATTTAGAGACAGAGTCTTCCTCTGTCACCCAGGCTGCAGTGCAGTAGCCTGATCTTGGCTCACTGCAACCTCCGCCTTCCAGGTTCAAGCGATTCTCTTGCCTCAGTCTCCTGAGTAGCTGGGACTACATGTGTGCGCCACCACGCCTGGCTAATTTTTGTATTTTTAGTATAGATGAGGTTTCACCATGTTGGTCAGGCTGGTCTTGAACTCCTGACTTTGTGATCCGCCCACCTTGGCCTCCCAAAGTGCTGGGATTACAGGCATGAGCCACCGTGCCTGGTCTGGTATATTTTTACCCAAGGACTAGATTATTCGTTGCTAGTGGGTAAGGAAAACAACTTAAAGTTCCTTTGCAAGTTGTCTTTCAGCACATGGAGAGGTGGGAGTGCAGCCCATACTTACCGTAGGGGATAAGCCAGATGTCTGGCACTGAAATGGAACATCTGTCAGCATTTGATTGTGTCATAGACAATGCCCTTGCCACACCTGTACGTTAATGCTTGAAGAAAAACTGTGACGTGTATTTAATGGAATGTAGGTGTGCCAAATGAAAACAAAGATTTAAGGATTCTGGAGATCATATTTATACTTGTGTTACTATTTCTCTTTTTGAAATGTGTGTGAAGGAATTAACAATTATATAGTAATATAAAAATTATCCTGTGGGCCGGGCGCAGTGGCTCATGCCTGTAATCCCAGCACTTTGGGAGGCCAAGGTGGGTGGATCACGAGGTCAGGAGATCGAGACCATCCTGGCTAACACGGTGAAACCCTATCTCTACTAAAAATACAAAAAAATTAGCCGGGCATGGTGGCGGTCGCCTGTAGTCCCAGCTACTTGGGAGGCTGAGGCAGGAGAATGGCGTGAACCTGGGAGGCGGAGCTTACAGTGAGCTGAGATCGTGCCACTGCGCTTCAGCCTGGGCGACATAGCAAGACTCCACCTCAAAAAAAAAAAAAAAAAAGAAAATTATCCTGTGAATGCACCCAGTAATATGACATATAACTTGACAACCAGTGGTGATAAATAATTGCTCTAAGTTTCTTCAGTTTTTTTTTTTTTTTTTTTAAGATTTCCTTCCTACCAGTATTCTGTCTGTGAGACACCAGATGTTCTATAAGCCTGTGGTCTATGGTAGCATTTCCCCAGAGGATTATTCTTCTCAGAACTCTAGTGTCTCATGAAATGGTATGTTAATAGTTATTTCATGAAAAAAGGAGATATGTATTCATGCAGACGATTGATGGTTTGACTTAACAATTTTTGTACTTTACAGTGGGTTTATGAAGGTATTAAATGCATTTTTGACTCAATGTTATTTTCAATTTATGATTGGTTTAATAGGACATAACCCCATCATCACTTCAAGAGCATCTCTCTCTGTCTCTCTGTGTATATATATATGTATATGTGTGTGTGTGTATATATATATCTCTCTCTCTCTCACAAAAAGACTTATTATAGGGAATTGGTTTGTGTGATTATGGAGGCTAGCAAGTCCCAAATTTGTGATATGAGCTGTCAGGTTCAAGACCCAGGAGAGCCAGTGGTGCAGATGAAGTTCAGAGGCAGTTTATTGAAGAATTCCCTCTTGCTTTGGGAGGCCAGTCTTTTCGTTCTGTTCAGGCTGCTTGAATGAGACCCACCACATTATGGAGAGCAAGCGCTTTACTCAAAGTTCACGAACTTAAATGTTAATCTCATCCAAAAACACTCTTCAAGTTGGCACATAAAATTAACCATCACACTGGCGAAAAACAAGGGGTGGTGGGAGTGGGAGGGAGAGAAATACGGCATGTTATGCACGTGACAGTCTCCTCATGGAGGGGGAATCACAATACACATGAACATAAAGGCCCTGAGAAGTCCTGCAGTGAAGATGTCTTTTTATATTTGTATAACCCCATCTTTCCCAAATTTATTTGCTCATGGAAACTCCCCCACCCCCAATGTTTTTTCTGTGAAAATGTATTACCATTGTGCTGGATTACTAGTGTTCAGAGGAACACAGGTAAAAAAACTGGTCTATAGGACACTATCTGTTCAGGCAACTGGATCATTTGGAGATAAAATTGATAATATGAGCTTCATTAACTGAACCTAGTAGCCTAGATGGGTATTTATCCATTTAATGTATTGGCTATATACTCAAGTGTAGATAGAGCATCTCCTGCATGAGATTACACACACGGCGGGTAACGTATGAAACACTACTGCACTTATGAGTATCATCACCACGAACACAAAATAAGCATCTGAGAAAGATGCCAAAATAAAGGGAACCATAAGTAAAGAAAAACAACATCACCACTTGCATATTCATAGGCTTATGATGTATATATTTTTTAACTTAAGGAGATAACAAAGCATCTTTAATCCTATCATCCTGGAAAACCTGAGTATCTCAATGCAGAAAGGCATGAAAATATCGTATTATTTGATAAAAATGTTCTGAAGCCTACATCCAAGTATGTAAAAATCCTAGGTAATCACTGAAACTCTCAAGCTGTATAACTTTATATGAAAACAAATGGTAAATTTGTACAGTTAATTCTTAGATGATTATCACATTGAGATAGTAATCATTTCACCATGAATGTTACTAGGTTGGTGCAAAAGTAATTGTGTTTTTTGCCATTTGAAAGTAATGGCAAAAATTGCAATTACTTTTGCATCAACCTAATAACTCCTTTTTGTCCCTTTCTCCTCTATCCATCCCCAGTCATTAACTCTGGCACGTAGCAGCAGAAGAGAGCATTGGAAAGAGTCCAGTGGAGCAGAGAAAGGTGGGGAGTGGACGATCAAGGACAGCCAGGTTTTGATTTGGAAAAGATGCCCGTGGAAAGGACACTCGCTGAAAAGGTGACCTGTGTACTAAATAATGAAACATAGATTTTACCCGCCATGAACACGTGTAGAAGCCCTGAAGGCTTTTCAGCCAGGAGTGATGAGAATAGACCGGCATTACAATCATTCTGACATCCACTGAAACATAGGTTAGTGAGTGGGGGTTATGGGAATTTGGGAGAGAGTAAGTCTTAGTATGCTTTTTGGGGTACCTATCCTACCTATCTTATATATTTAATAAGAGCATGGCTTCTCGAGGGCAGGTATATGTGTTTATTTATGGTTGATAAAAGAAAAACTTCAGCTGAATTAAATTTAAAGGAGTTGGGCTGGGCACAGTGGCTCACACCTGTAATCCCAGCACTTTGGGAGGTTGAGGCAGGAGGATCACTGAGCTCACGGGTTCAAGACCAGCCTGGGCAACATGGTGAAACCCTGTCTCTCTAAAAAGTACAAAAATTAGCCAAGAGTGGTGGCATGCGCCTATAGTCCCAGCTACTAGAGAGGCTGGAGCAGGAGAATCGCTTGAGCCTGGGAAGTGTAGGTTGCAGTGAGCCAAGATCACGCCACTGCACTTCAGCATGGGCAACAGAGCAAGACCCTGTCTCAAAATAAATAAATAAATAAATAAATAAATTTAAAGGAGTTTAATTGAGCAATGAACAATTCGTGAATCGGGTAGCCTCCTAAGCCAGGGTAGGCTCAGAGACTCCAGCGAAGCCACGTGATAGAAGATTTATGGACAGAAAAAGGAAAATGATGTACACAAAATGGAAGTGAGGTACAAAACAGCCAGATTGGTTACAGGTCGGCATGTGCTTTATTTAAATGTGGTTCAAACAGTTGGCTACATTTGATTGGCCAAAACTTGGTGAATTGGCACAGGGGTGGGCCAATTCAAACAGATTGTGGGCTACGATCTGTTTACACTTCCATTGGCTATAGTACACAATGTCCCAAACTTAAAATATTTCAGGTTGAACTTAAAATATGTAAGGAGGAAGCTTTAGGCTAAACTTGATTAAACACAGTGCAGTCTGTTCTGCTATAATGTGAGCTTTTAGGGCAAAATTTTGCTCAAGTGCAGTTTGTAAATAAGGGAATAATGTCGGTACTGAACCCAGTTTTGTGTCCTTCCAAATGTTCTCCGCACCTGCAACCCCCTCTTCCTGGCCAGACAGGCTTTCAGACAGCTCATGCAGCTACCTGGTCTTCCAGCACAGCTGGTTGTCTCATCCTCTCATCCTCCCCTGGGTGTGAGGCCATGGTCAGGCTCTAGAGGCTATGAGAGCGATGACATTCTGTCCAGCTGGACTCTCAGGGGCTCCGGTTTCCCTGGCGTCTATCTAGGGTGGGATGCCACCTGGACATTAGCAGAATTCTTGCACTGTGAGGTAAACCTTAGCAATGTGGGACAGGAGGCAAGAAGAAACTGGCAGGTCGATTGCCCACCTTCCTTCCGCCATATTTCCTGAAATGTAGTAATTCCCTGTGACCTTTCTGGAGATGGCCCACATGACCCAGGGAGCCAGGGCTGTTTTCATAAAACTGTGGCCGTCTTGGTAACACAACTTTAAATTCCTTCCCTCTTCCCCTCATTCATTCCCCTTCCCCCATCACTCCTCCAAACACCCGCCCCCAATAACCTGAAAGTTTTGCCTCAGGGCTGTTTTCCAGAGAAGGAGGTGAAGACGATGTCAATGTAAGACCGCGGAAGTCATTTCGGTTCATAAGTGATTTTTCTTACACAGGGGAAGCCAGAATAGATCATGGGAGTGGAATTATAACCTTCATCAGGAAGCGGGTAAGCCTCCAACTCAGCGGCTGCCCAAGCAGTAAAGGCCTTTTGGCTGAATTTTGAGAACATTAAAATGAGGACCTGTTTCTGGAGCCCCACCTTGAGAGACACAGCTCTCGGCTCGGTTAGATGGGGCTGCCTCTGGGCCCAGATTTGCCACAGTCCCACCGGCCAGGGACCCCTACATTTGCGTTCCTCAGCACTCCCAGCTCTGCTCCTCAGCACTCCCAGCTCTGCTCTAACTGAAGTGTGGCTAACATGTTTACTGTGTTGTTTCTGTGCTTTTTTTGGAGACGGAATCTTGCTTTGTCGCCCAGGCTGGAGTGCAGTGGCACGATCTTGGCTCGCTGACCTCAGCCTGCCGGGTTCAAGCAATTCTCAGTCTCAGCCTCCCGAATAGCTGGGATTACAGGTGCCTGCCACCATGCCCAGCTAATTTTTGTATTTTTAGTGAAGATAGGGTTTCACCATGTTGGCTAGGATGTTCATGAACTCCTGGCCTCAAGGGATCAACCTGCCTCAGCCTCCCAAAGTTCTGGGATTACAGGCCTAAGTCACCGCACCCAGCCAATGTTTCTGTGCATTTTTAACGGACCAGTGGCAGCCTCCAGCCAGGCTGAGCTGCATGCATGGTGGGTTCCAGTTGCCTCCCCAGGAACTAATTACGGTTTTTGTGAGTACTCTGGTTACAAAGTTGCATAGGTTTGGAGTGGTCTGCCTAATCCTATTTTTCTCGGAAAGGCTGTAGTAAGTGTGTGATTTTTGAGAATGTTGAGGTATATTCAGGTATGCCTATGTTGCAATCTAGCAGAAATGTTGGTTTCTCAAGCAGTTGAAAAAAGACCTGTGGAATGAATAAAATGCTTTAAAAATTATTCCTAGGGATATGGAAAGTGACATTCACATGATAGTATGAATATTTTTAAAAACTTTTTGTTTAGAGAGGATTTTAAGCCCTTACATTGTAGCTATTTTTTAAAAAGCAAACATTTCCCCATTGCAGCCGTGTACCACTGGATAATGAGATAAGAATACTGTGATGAATATCTTTCCGTAGCCCCTCTGAATCCACTCCTCTCTCTTTTTCAGTGTGTTCTGTGCCCTGGAAGGCTGGAACTAGAAGGCTGACTACATCAGGGACGACTCTCTTGCTGTAGGGCTTCTTGTTGAGTCCAGCCAATGCCAGACAAATGAGGGAATCCAAAGGTGGGAGAAGAGCGAGGTGGGCCCACTCCTTTGTTTGTTTGTTTGTTTTTGAGATGGAATTTTGCTCTTGTTGCCCAGGCTGGAATGCAATGGCTCAGTCTTGGCTCACCGCAACCTCCGTCTCCCGGGTTCAAGCGATTCTCCTGCCTCAGCGTCCTAAGTAGCTGGGATTACAGGCATGCACCACTACGCGGGGCTAATTTTTTTTTTTTTTTTTTTAGCAGAGACGGGGTTTCTCCATGTTGGTCAGGCTGGTCTCGAACTCCGGACCTCAGGTGATCCGCCTGCCTTGGCCTCCCAAAGTGCTGGGATTACAGGCGTGAGCCACCGTGCCCGGCCTGCCCACTCCTTTGTTAAGACTCCTGGTCTGTCTGTGCCACCTATTTCCTGCTGGTGAGGCAGGAGAATAGGGTCTGGAGGCAGGGAACCTGAGGCCGACTCACGCTGACTTCCTAGAACTAAATCAAAAGGAAGCCTCCAACTTTCCACACCTAAGTAACAAAAAAACACGTGGCTACTAACCGCCACCCCCACCCCCCGCCCCATTTTCTGGGTGGCAGAGGGAAAATTGAAAGTATCTCTGGTTGGCTGCTTTCTGCAACCAATCAGACTGATAGCCGCCCAAGTTTTCTTTGCCCAGAGGTGTAACTTTGTAACTTTACTTGCGCCTCTGACTGGTTGCTTTCCACAACCAATCAGATGCTTGCATAGGGTCTAACCTTTGTAACTTCACTTCAGCCTCTGATTGGTTACCTTCTGCAACCAGTCAGATGATTGCCGGCCATTACTTTATCTACGTAGGGTGTACATCAAGTAAGGAATGGGAAACTTCGAGGGTATTTAAACCCCAGAAAATTCTGTAAAGGGTCGCCTGAGCCCTTATGCTCGGGCTGCCCCCACACTGAGGAGTGTACTTTTATTTTCAATACATCTCTGCTCTTGTTGCTTCATGCTTTCCTTGCTTTGTGCGTTTTGTCCAATTCTTTGTTCAAGATGCGGGTAACCTGGACACCCACTGGTGACGCTGGGACCCTGACTAGGAACACCTTTCTTTGAAGGTTTGTGTATTTTCTAACCTTCAGCAGATGAATGAGTGAGGCAACTTCAATAATCCTTGTCATGTTCATTCTCTGTACAGGAAGCATGTAGTTAGAAATTAATAACTGGGGAAATGGGAGATATTTCATTCTGCCTTCAAAGAACAGTAGAGTATCTCTTCCATGGCAAATATGTAACCATAAAACATTATAAAATGCATTTGAAAAAGTGCCACTTAAAACATAAGTCAATCTGTTTTTCAATGATTCAGAATATACGTTAGTAGCCCGCAGTGTCTCAGGAGTCATGGTTATGACTAATTGTACTAAATTGTGTGGAAAGTCTGGTTCATGGGATATAGAGAACAGAATTTTCTATATTTTGGGTGTGCTAATCCTGCATGTCTACTGTAAAAATCCCTTATGAACACTGTTAAATTATAATAAAACAGGGACCCAGCAAAATGACCCCATCAAAAGTTCTGTACTTTTAAAATAAAATCAGAAGTATTATCAAATGTCTCCTACATTCCAGACACTATTATGGTTTGCTTACCATATTTCCTTTCATCTTCAGGACAACCCAACAAAGTGGATTTTATCATCTCTCTTTTGTAGATGAAGGAACGGGCTCAGAGAAGTCACAGGTCCAAGGTCACACACCCAGTAAGGGGCAAAGCCTGGATTAGAGGGTGGGCCTGTTTGGTTCCAAAGTTCATTCCCTTTCATGAGACCAACCGCCATTTCGAAGATCATCAAAAGGGAATTCTAGAACTCAGAACTTTTTGGCTTTTCTGAGCTTTCACGGTTTTGAGTGATCCTGAATAGGTGCATCCCAGCAGACTGTGGAAGCGAGTCCTTCTCTTTCCGTTCTTCTAGAGAAGCCGATTCTTATGATTTAGGCATCGCTGTGTCATTACCCACTGCAATGGCATAACCTACCGAGATTAGCTGGCAAGACAATCCTTCACGGTGATGGCCGGCAGGCACCACACTGTGAGATCCTGGGACTGAACTTTTCACCCGAAGAAATGCAGGAAGCTGTCCTGTCGGGCAGTCACTTACAGTGCTGTGCCTTGGATCATGGAGTTTTAGAGCCGGAGGGGAATGCCTATAATGAAAGCAATAACTTTTATTTACTCGAAAAGACCTGTCTCAAAATAGTAGGCTACGCTTGGCAGGCAAAAAGGCAATCTTGATTTCATGTCCCATAAACAAGGCAACAAACTCTTGTGTGAGAAGGTAAAATAAAGGCTTAGTTTTTCAGTATTTTATGTTCCTCAGATGTACATCTGAGTATGTCTTAAATCCTGAAGGCTGGCCCAGACCTGGAGAATTAATCCCAGCTGGTCTGGGGGCAGTGGTGAGCAGTGATCAAGCAGGATAGCACACGAGAAGGAGGCAAGTTGCTGGGTTTCCATGTGTGCTTTGCGTGGAGCTTGCAGCTGATCAGCCAGCAAGAAAGAGAAGCAGTTGAGAGTATGGGCTCTGGAGAGAGACTGCCTGGGTTCCTATCTTGACTCTGCCACTCACCTCTCTGAGCTCAGTTTCCTCCCCTGTAAAATGGCAGTAACAAGCACATGCACCTCAAGGAATTGTCCTGAGCCTTGCTCAGGTAACACACGTGAAGCATGGAGAATGATGCTTTGAACAGGGTAAGCCATCTATATGTTAGTGACAATTCTTATGATTTTCATGTTTTCAGAGGCTCAGAAATATGAATCAACCTGTGATATGGTTTGGCTGTGTCCCCACCCAAGTCTCATCTTGAATTGTAACTCCCATAATTCCCAAATGTTGTGGGAGGGACCCCGTGTGAGATAATTGAATAATGGGGGTGGTTTCCCCCATACTATTCTCCTGCTAGTGAATAAGTCTAATGAGATCTGATGGTTTTATAAGGGAAAATTCCTTTCTCTTGGCTCTTATTCTTTCTTGTCTGCCACCATGTAAGATGTGCCTTTTGCCTTCTGCTATGACTGTGAGGCCTCCCCAGCCATGTGGGACTGTGATTCCTTTAAGCCACTTTTCTTTTTTTTTTAAATAAATTACCCAGTCTTGGGTGTGTCTTTATCAGCAGTGTGAGAATGGATTAATACAACCTGCCTGAGGTCCCACAGCTTGTAAGTGCATGCATTGGGACTGGCGCTGCCCAGAATAGATGGAGGGTGTAAGTGGCCCCCATCCTGAGACTGTCTAGGAGACCCTGAAGTTAGACCAGGGGAAACCAGACACAAGTTCATGGTGCCAAATGCAAGAGTCAATATTGAAAACCAGTTCCATGTAAGATTCCCCCTGAAGAGAATGCTGCAGATCTGTGGTTTCAGGTACGCCAATTTTGAAATATTCTTTCTTTCCGCTTCCATGATTCTTCTGCTGAGAGAATTTGCTCTACTGAGAAAGGTTGTGGGTCATGGCAGTAAGCCATCGGGAATAAAGGTATTCACAGTCTTTCCAGTGTCTGTTCAGTGTGGAATCCCCAGCTCCTACAACACTGCCGGGCATGTATTAGTATTCACTCATGTTTATTAAATGAATATTTATTAAGCATGTTTATTAAATGAATATTTATTAAGCATGTTTATTAAATGAATATTTATTAAACAAGTGAATGAATGGATGAAGGGACAGAGAGACGACTTAATGAATCCAAGTTTTGCGTACCAGGGGAAGACAGACCCGAGCTTAACAATCACTACTCAGTGTTCCCTAGGCTGAGGCCAAATATGGCTCCAGGGGAGCTGGCTGAGCGACCAAAGCAGGGTGTGTGAATGGCAGGTTCTCTTCAAAGACTGCATACTCCCCTTCTTCTCCGCTCCTGGGGTGGCTGCTCAGTGTGTGGACAGTGGACCCACCCACGTGGGACCCACAGAAGGGCTTTCAGGACATGCAAAGAGAATCCCTGGTAGATGCATTTTTCACTTCCATGGGTCACAGTGGGTCCTGGGACATAACCAAAAAACACACTGTGGCCTCCATCCGGAGATGGGGGTGGCAGAGAAAGGCTGGCCCAGATACACCGGTTGGAAGGCTGTTGCAGGAATTCAGGTGAGAACTGAAGAGGGCTTGCATTCAGACACAGGTGGTAAGAATGACCTGGAGGGGATGTGTTCTGGAAATCTTTGTAGGGTGGATTGTCAGCATTGATTGGATTCATCACATCCTGCCCTGAAGCCTTAGATGTCCCCAAATAAAGTGAGTTTATAGTTTCCAGCTGAGAATGTTGGCCAGCTACCAGCTATTGCTAGGAACTGGCTTTTTTAGAATGGCCACTCTAGTCATTGTTTTTGAATTTCTGAGTGCCATCTGTTTGGTTCTACAGTGTGTTTCTTTCCATACTTTATAGAGATCTATTGAAATGGCGTTTAATTCAGGATTTTTGCACCTGTGAAGTCACTGTACCTTTTCCCATTAACCTAATATTGCATCTCTTCCCCTCCCCCAAACCTCCCTCTCTCTGTCCCTGTCTCTCTCCACCTCCCACCCCATCTCCGTTAGTTATGATGGCTCCATACATTTCAGGAGCGCCTTGCCCTATAACTTTGATTCCAGTGCAAGGAATGGAAAACCTTTGTAGCTCAGAAGCATCTTAAAATTCCTTCATGATTTCCTTGACCTTAATCCATAGGGTAGAAGGAGTCTTTGGCTCTGGTAAAGACAGGTATGTCTGGTGTCAGGGACCCCTATCATTCTAAAAGCAGGTTATCCCTCACTCTTATGCTTCTCCTTTGAAGTCTCTAGTTCTTGTCTAGAACCAGGAAGCTTCCTCAGAGATTTGCTGCAATTGCTGACAGCTTCCGGGCCGGTCCTTGTTCTAGTAGTAACACCTGACTGCCAGCCACCATTTGCCCACACCAGGAAGGTTGCTTAAAACAAGGCAGAGAGCAGGCCATGATAAGTCCACTCCAAGATCTTGCTTCACGCTTTCCCCTGGGGGCTTGCCTTCTTGCTATTACCAGTTTTCTGTGCTCAGTTCAAGCCTCAGGCTGGCTGATCTGGGCCTTTCTGCTTTACCTGGGCTTTGGTGCTGGCTTCCTGGTCTCAGTTCTGCCCGAGTTCCAACCTGCACTTCCCTGCCCAGCCCAGACCTGTGAGTGCCATATTCTAATTTATCCACCAGGACTTAGAAACTTCTCTGTGCCCTCTGGTTAGGTTTGGGAAACTGGGCTCTGACTTTGCCACTGCCTTTTCCATGATCCTTTCCTGTGGTGCTTCATGCCCCTACATGACAATGGAAGTCATTTGATCTGACTGTCACCAAATGAGCCTGTTGGCTAAAAGAGAAGCGAAGCTCTCGTTCCCCGAATCATTATGTAGGACACCTCTTTTGGGCACCATTCAGTCATTTCACATTTGGACCTGAGATTTCTAAGTTCAACCTCTTTTATCATTCATCAAATTTTGAAACCCAACTATCTATCTATCTATCTATCTATCTATCTATCTATCTATCTATCTTCTATCTATCTATGATCTGTCATCTATCTATCTACTATCCATCTATTTATCTACTATCATCTATCTGTCTGTCTGTCTGTCTGCCTATCTATCTATCTATCTATCTATCTATCTATCTATCTATCTATCTTTCAGAGACAGGATCTTGCTCTGTCCCTCAGGCTGGAGTGCAGTGGTGCAATAGTAGCTCACTGCAGACTTAGCTTCCTGGGCTCAGGCAATTCTCCCACCTCAGCCTCCCAAGTAGCCGGACCACAAGCATGTCATATGATGCCTGGCCCCCAACAATTTATGTGGAAATTTTATTTGATGAACCTAACTACCTTGATTACATCTTTTAGATTTAAGCTGCGATCACTAGTTTGTGTTTAAGGAGTATATCTGTTCCTTGGGTTTGATGGGCTCAGGACATGAAACCCCAAAATATGGCACCTTGGCATTTGAGAAAACAGTAGAAGCAAGAAGGCCACTCTGACCTTCCCTTACCTTTCTCTTCAAAGTGGATCAAAAGACTCTGGTTTGGGAGGGGCCTTCATTATTTTGGGAGGAAAGGAACATTCTTATATCTGAAAACACAGTGACACAGAGAAGAATCTGAACCAACTGGCCTTGCTAAGTTCCCCCCAATTTATTACCACTGGATTATACCCCTTTGTCCAATTACACTTCTCCACGACTACCCACTTCGTCATCAAACCTAGGGTAAAAAGATATACAAATTCACCTGCATTGAAAGACAAAATTATAACAAATTTAGTTTAAAAATCTTAATTGGCTTTTATTTGCAATCCCAGAATCAGGCAGCATCTCATTCTATAAAATAGAGATGAGTAGGGAAGCTTGGCTTTATAGACAAAAAAGGGCTGAGGAAAGCAAAAGTAGAACAAAAAGTAAATTGGTCATTTCAAAGTAACTTTTCTTGTAAAAGTTAAAGGGAAGAGGGCTTCCTTATAATGCCAGCTAAAACTGGCCTGTTTGGGGATTTGGCTCTTTTCTCTCTCTCTTCGGATTTCCTGAAAGTTCAGATAAACAACTTAGCTAGATGGCATGAAACTTTAGCATGAGTAACCCCATTTTGGTTTGGTTTGTTGGGCCTAGTGCAGGAGCTCAGTCTAAACCAATGGCCTCCTATCCATTTTTCAGAGAAGCACTGGTGTCTTGGGTCTACATTTCTGAAGGCTCTCCTGCCATGTAAAAGTTACATTAAATAAATCTGTATGCTTCTCTCTTGATAATCTGCCTTTAGTTATGGGGGGCTCAGCCATGAACCTAGTGATGGGAAAGAAAGATGGTCCCTATAGGTACCTCCCATTTTTCTTTGTAGGGCAGGAATTACTTTTCTGCTGGAATTACTTTATAGTGTAACTGTTGGGCCTCAGAAAATGATACCCTGAAATGGAAGCCCCAGAAGCAGCTTCAGAATCAAAAGTTTTTCTCTGACTTCTTTTCTCCTGTCTCTCAGTCCCATTCTCCCACAAGGTCAGCCATAGAAACTAGAATCCCTTTTCCCCAAGGCGGGTTATCAAAACCAGAATACCCTTCCCCAGAGTCAGCCATAAAACCTGGAAATATTACTGTAACTTCCCCCACATCCCTGTGTAAAAATGGGCCACAAAGAAATTATCTGACTGCCTTGGTTGATTGTAAGTCATAAAACCCCCATTCCAGGGAGGGTCCTGCCCTGTGCTCAGCAAAAAGGAATGCTGGTCAGTCACAGGGCACACGCCTGTAATCCCAGCACTTTGGGAGACCGAGGCGGGCAGATCACATGAGGTCAGGAGTTCAAGGCCAGCCTGGCCAACATGGCAAAACCCCATCTCTACTAAAAATATAAAAATTAGCCAGGTGTGGTGGCACATGCCTGTAGTCCTAGTTACTCAGGAGGCTGAGGCAGGAGAATCACTTGAACCTGGGAGGCAGAGGTTGTAGTGGGCCGAGATCGTGCCACTGCACTCCAGTCTGGGCAACAAAATGAGATTCTGTCTCAAATGAAAAAAAAAAAAAAAAAAAGAAAAAGAAAAAGGAATGCTACACAGAGAGGCCAAAAAAAAAATTTAAGCAGTCAGGACTTGCTGGACTTCCCTTCACTCTATTGGCCTTAGATCATACCCTTTTTGTTCACTTATATTTCTGCATGGCTGTTCCTGCTTTGTTGAACCTGAGCATAAAAAAAAAGCAATTGCCCTCGTATCTTTAGGTCTTCATTCTGAAGGTTCTTGTGTTGTGGAAAACTATGATCAAACATATTTGTATGCCTTATTTTCCCCATTTTCTGTGTTTTGTCAGTTTTGGTTTTCAGTGACTCATCAGAGGGCAAAGGGGACTTTTTCCCTTATCCCCCTCATAATCAATGCACTCAAGTATGTTCTAATGCAACCAAGAATAAATTTGGAGAAAATTAATGCTATTGACGATTACTGAAAAGTGGCTCATGCCTGTAATCCCAGCACTTTGAGAGGCCGAGGTGGGAGGATCACCTGAGGTCAGGAGTTTGAGACCAGCCTGCCCAATATGGAGAAACC
Source organism: Theropithecus gelada (assembly GCF_003255815.1). Classification (NCBI taxonomy): domain Eukaryota; kingdom Metazoa; phylum Chordata; class Mammalia; order Primates; family Cercopithecidae; genus Theropithecus; species Theropithecus gelada. The sequence continues at coordinate 14,935,895 of NC_037673.1, forward strand.
CTGTCTCTACTGAAAATACAAAAATTAGCCAGGCATGGTGGCAATCCCAGCTACTCGGGAGGCTGAGGCAGGAGAATCGCTTGAACCCAGGGGGCAGAAGTTGCAGTGAGCTGAGATCATGCACTGTGTTCTACCCAGGGCGACAGAGCAAGACTCTGTCTCAAAAAAAAAAAAAAAAAGAAAAGAAAAGAAAGTTGTTTCTTTGTGAAACAGAGGTACTATTAGAAAGCATTTTAATGTGCTTTCTGTTTGTACTTTGGGTATGCTACTTTATCCCTGCTCAGCCCAAGGTAAGGTACAGTTCTGGGGTAAGTAAATGGTATTTCCAAGGGAAATACCAAGGGAAACAAAAGTTAATAGTCAACTCCTGACATTCAAAATAGGTTTTTGCTGCCAAACAATAGATTTGAAACCAGGTTTGCCTAGAGAAGATTCCCCAAATTAGCACATAGGAGAGAACAACAGAAAAGGTAAGGAAGAAGACACGTTGTCTTGATCACATATTTCCAGAACAGAGTCCAGAGAAAGGAGGGGTGCCTCTGGAGCTGAGGGGAATGCTGAGAGCTTGAGGCTTTTGCTCCATTTTAATGTTTGGAACCCTGGGAGGAGATCATCTTAAGGGTTGCTCCCTTGTGGACCTGGGGGAAAGCCACTTTGAAGTAGACTAGGAAACAGAGAGTGGGCCCGGATCTAATTTGCCTGAGTTGGTCTTGCTTCTGGAGGGTCATGGAAGCGACCTAGAATTTCTCTCCTGCTCATGGGGTTGGAGGTGGGGAGGGAGACACAGAAGGTGGCTGTTTCCGGATAGCAGGTCTTGGCCCAGGGCCCACGGTGGAGAGGAGCCAGAGGCCAAGGAGAACACTCAGGCTATGAGCTAACAGAGGATGGGCAGGCCTCCTGTGCCTCGGAGAGACAGGGAGGCCAGCTCAATGAGAAAGGAGCACCTGGCCAGGTGACAGTAATCTTTTATTTTTACCTGATAAAGGAAGATTGTAGCATAGTACTTGCGTGATCACATTTTCCTCAACAGCAGAACCCGGAAGGACAGGCTTCAAGAACTCGATGGTGGTTGCAGTGGTTGTTAGGATTATAGATAATCTTGACTTTCTTCCTTCTGCTTCTCTATTTTTCTGATATATATTGTAATGACAAAGTGTTAATTTTATGAAAAGAAAAAGTAAAGCTATCTTAAAAAAAAAGAGAATCAGACTAGACACATTACTCTGTAACTTTTTAATCTTTCAAAGCCATCCCTATAAGTTTGTAGACATATCTCTTTTCTCATTTTTATTTATTTATTTATTTTGAAACAGAATCGAACTCTGTCATGTAGGCTGGAGTGCAGTGGTGGGATCTCAGCTCACTGCAGCCTCCGCCTCCTGGGCTCAAGCAGTTCTCACGTCTCAGCCTCTTGAGTAGCTGGGGTTACGGGCATGTGCCACTATGCCCAGCTAATTTTTGTGTTTTTAATAGAGACGTGGTTTTGCTGTGTTGGCCAGGCTGGTCTCGAGCTCCTGACTTCAAGTGATCTGCCTGCCTTGGCCTCCCAAAGTGCTGGGATTACAGATATGAGCCAATATTTCTGGACTTTTTTTTTTCTAAAAAGCATGCATATACTTTTACACAAGTACAATCATAAGTTTTGGTTCAGTCTGCTTTTTCCTTTCCTTTTGCCCTCTATTGTCCCCACCCTCCAGTTTCCTAGGAAAAGTGTTAGCCATCTGGCGTACTCTTTAGTACTTTTTTTCTATCTAACCATATGCCTTATGACCATATATGACTATGCATACAGACTTGCATACATCATATACTTGTATAAAAACATTTAGATTCACACATATGTAAACACATTTATAAGTGGGTATTTTGTTACATTACAAAGATGGGATCATACTATGAACTTATCTCTGCATCTTATCTTTTGTATTCACTATCACCTCCTAGAAATTCTCCAAGTCAACTGGTGTAACTCCTATTCATTTTTTTTGAATGGTTCTTTAATACTCTATGTTGTTGTCATTCATCCATCTGTAAGAGTTCCTAGCACTTCTTTTATTATTGATTCTTGAAGATGGTGGCTGTTTGGCCACTATGATTTGAAAGCTTATGATATGTTCTATACTTTAAATAAGTATAGCATTTGTTTAGTTAATTTAATGATGTTAATACACCTAGATTTTTATCCACTTATTTCTAATGACATTCAAATATGCTTTTCTTTCTTTCTTTCTTTCTTTTCTTTTCTTTTCTTTTCTAGAGACAAGTTCTTGTTCTCTATCCCAAGCTGGAGTGCAGTGGTGCAATCAGAGCTCACTGCAGCCTTGACCTCCTGGGTCAAGTTGATCCTCCCACTCCAGCCTCCTGAGTAGTTAGGGCTACAGGCATGAGACACACACCTGACTAATTTTTAAAAAAATTTTGTAGAGCCAGGATCTCGCTTTGTTGCCCAGGCTAATCTTGAACTCCTGGTCTCCAGCAATCCTCCCACTTCGGCCTCCCAAAGCTCTGCAGGGATTACAGTTGTGAGCCGCTGCGTCCAGCCTCAAATATGTTTTTCTATTCCAGGGCCAAGACAGTACTCTTTGGTTAATACAAGCCCTAGAGCATAACAATGCAGGACAATTAATCAACAAATATTTGAGAATCTCTATTATGTCAGATACAAACTTCTCTTTAATTAGTGGTTTGTCACAAAAGTCTTTAATAGGACTTGTGCAGTTTTCTGTGGAGAAACTAACAATGGGTCCGAATCAAGGAGGTGAGACTTTCATTTGAATTAACCAATTAGTAGAAAATGGGCTTGATCTTCAGAAGGCAATAAGGATTTTATGGTTTTACTAAAATTTTCATTGCAATTATTACATAGAGTGTTTTGCATTCAGGTATAGCCCATATCTGGTTTTTAGAGGTTAGTAAAAGAACAGCTTCCTATTGTTAATCTCTCTTTAACCTCTCTAGCAATTAGCTTATTTTCTAAAGATTTGAGTTATAGACCACCAATACTGAATTAAGATAACTCCTAGTTAGGCATGTAAGTCTAAATTTTAAAAAGATTTTATGCATCTATATCCTTATTTAAGTCTTATGACTTTTTTGGGTAATGAATCTCATCGTTTGACAACAGATGAAGATTACACTTTTCATTTTAGTTTGCCAAGAGTTTTATATCATGCTAACAAAGCCAATATTGCTTAGCTGAGCTAACTCTAATGACAGTTTATAAATCACTTCCTATCATTTTAACCACAGGAAGAAGAGGTTGTTAGCCTGTTATACTTGCTTTAAATGTCTAACTGTGGCTTCCATTACAAACAAAAATTATGAAACACACTCATCCACTGTCATGAACTTTTGACTATTAAAAACAAGTGCATAATAAAACCTTTTACTCTCAAGCTTAATTTTAAAACCAGGTGTGAGGGTAAACAGTTTTGCTAATGTTGAACACAGGTCTTCAATCACAGGGACAATTTGTAGTGTGTGATGGATGAGGTTGATATATTTTTAAAAAAATTCTGCTTTCTTCTTTGCAGGAAATAAAATCAGAATTACCCGAGAATTTGTCCCATGGTCTCTTGACTATATCAGTCACTCGACAATGGATAGAAGTCACAGCATCTTTAACAGACAGTCAAGAGACTTAAACGGGGGGCACTGAATTGCTGGGAAAGCTAATGGCTTGTCGAGAGTGGTAGGGTCCCTTTTGATTACAAGGCGTAATCACCACCTTTGCCTTCTGAATGTTTTGCTTCTCATTGCATCTCATCTCCGAGGATGACAGAGAAGGTGAAATGCAGGCAGCTGTGGTGAAAGATCTGGTGTGAGGGAGCGTTCTCCACCACCCACACATCCTTACCCAGTGTGGGCTGAGTTCCGGCTGGCTGCTTTTCCTAACCTCCAGGCTGACTCACTCTGGGCTTGTAACCTCATCATAGCCTCTGTCTCTGCCTTATTTGTCCCACAGGCAGGGCTGGCCCCCTGGCTTACGAGTACCGGGAAGGCATCATAGGCTTCTTAGGGTCTTCTAGTGCTAGAACTGGAAGAGATCTTTGCACATCCCCTCAGTCCCCTGGCTTTGCTGATGATGGAGTTGAAGCCCGAGAGAAGGTTTTGTGGTCAAGTCTAAGTGGGTTCAGATTTCCTATCTCCAAATATGTCGCTTTTTTTGAGTCTCACTCTGTCGCCCAGGCTGGAGTGCAGTAGCACAATCTCAGCTCACTGCATCCTCTGCCTCCCCGGTTCAAGAGATTCTCCCGCCTCAGCCTCTTGAGTAGCTGGGACCATGAGGCTTGCACCATCATGCCTGGCTAATTTTTGTATTTTTAGTAGAGACAGGGTTTCACCATGTTGGTCAGGCTGGTCTCGAACTCCTGACCTCAAGTGATCCACCTGCCTTGGCCTCCCAAAGTGCTGGGATTACAGGCGTGAACCATGGCGCCTGGCCCACCAGATATGTCATTTCTACTCCACTAGGCTCGTTATACTTGTTCACAATTCTTCCTAATAGAGACTCATCCCTTTGGAATTACTAGAGTCCTGAGTCAAACACCCTTTCGGAGAGGCCAACCTGGGTGCGAAATTGTCAGACAACTATCTTATTAGAGAAGATGGTGATAAGTCAGGGTACTGAGGGTATGGAACCTTTGTTGAGCAAGATGACAAGATTTCCTCTGGGGCAGGAGGCTCTGGCCTGGGCTGCTGCTGCTGCAGGTGACTGGCTGAGAAGAGAGAAGGGGCAAAATGGAAGCTGTCCTTTTGTCTACATCATGGTCTCCTCTGTGGCTTTCTTCCATCCAAGCCTGCCCTACTACCAGCACTTACCAGCTGCTTTCACAACGTGGAGTGCTAATCTGTGCATCTCAAGGATGTGTAGGGACCGTTGTGTCTCTGACTATGTTCATCTTTGAGCTTCTTGGCTGAGAGTTCCTCCATGGAGATGCCTTTGGATCATGAAAGCTTCCAGCTGCATTTGCTGCTCAACTCCTTTTAGCCTCTGTTGTCCCCAAAATATTTTTGTTACCTAAAATGAAGGAAAATTGATTTCTAATTCTGGATGATGTCAAATTATGACAACTCCATCAGGGTTTAGGTAGGATTACATTTCCTTATAAATAGTATATATAGTTTAAATTCTGAATGGGCCTAAATGACTTCCTTATATATTTTTTCTTTACGTCAAAAAATCAGAAAGCAAGCTACATTTTACTGTGTTCTCTTGGAACTTTCCAAAGAAAACTCTACTAGTGTGGACTGCCAGGTACAAGTAGTGACTGAAATAAAGGAACTTTTGGAAACACAGAGCCTTTATAATAGAACTAGTGACTATGTTCAGTAAAAGAGGTAAGCACACCTTAGCTGTAGACAGCATCTGAGCTCCCCTTTCTGTAATGTCTTTCACTGATCCCCTCTCAGGCTGGAGAGACTCATGACCAGGATTCCAAGTGAGTCCTTTTTTTCTTTTAAACAAAGTCTGTCTCTGTTGCCCAGGCTGGAGTGCAGTGGCGAAACCTTGGCTCACTGCAACCTCTCCCTCCCAGACTCAAGCCATTCTCCTGCCTCAGCCTCTCGATAGCTGGAACTACAGGTGCACCCCAACATGCCTGACTAATTTTCTTGTATTTTCGGTAGAGATGTGTTTTTGCCATGTTGGCCAGGCTGGTCTGGAACTCCTGATTTCAGGCGATCTGCCCACCTTGGCCTCCCAAAGTGCTGGAATTACAGGCATGAGCCACCATGCCCCCCCTAAGTGAATCTTAATTCAAGTTACTTAAACGTTATCCCAAATGGGTTTTATGAGATACCATAGGTTATTTTGTAAAAAAAAAAAAAAAAAAAAAAAAAAAAAACTAGGTATTTTTTTTTTTTGCCCTTTAAATTGTGTTTTAGGCCGGGCATGGTGGCTCACGCCTGTAATTCCAGCACTTTGGAAGGCCAACGCAGGTGGATCACAAGGTCAAGAGATCAAGACCATCCTGGCCAACATGGTGAAACCCCGTCTCTACTAAAAATACAAAAATTAGCTGCGCATGGTGGTGGCCCACCTATAGTCCTAGCTACTTGGAAGGCTGAGGCAGGAGAATCGCTTGAACCCCAGAAGCGGAGGTTGCAGTGAGCCGAGATCGCATCACTGTACTCCAGCCTAGTGACAGAGCAAGACTCTGTCTTAAAAAATAAAAATTAAATAAATAAATAAATAAATAAATAAAATAAGATAAGCTGTATTTTAAAAGTAGATGAGGCCAGGTGTGGTGGCTCATACCCATAATCCCGGCACTTTGGGAGACTAAGGGGGAAGGATCACTTGAGCCCAGGAGTTCGAGATCAGCCTGGGCAATATGGCAAGAACTCATCTCTGCAAAGCATGTAAAAAAGTGACTTGGGTGTAGTGGCGTGTGCCTGTGGTCCCAGCTACTTGGGAGACTGAGGCAGGAGGATTGCCTGAGCCCCAGGGATTGAGACTGCAGTGAGTCGTGTTCATGCCACTGTACTCCAGCTTGGGCGACAGAGCGAGACCCTGTCTCCAAAAAAAAAAAAAAAAAAAAAAAAAAAGGATGTAAGAAATCTATTTAACACATAGAATGTTCCATCCATCAATGACACTGAGACAGCCTTTTACTGGCATACTGTCAAATGGGCATGAGTACTGTCTCGGACGACCAATGATCTATGCTGTGTACTGCATTCCTCAACTTCAATATATATTAGTCATGCTATTTCATGCACTTAGGATACTAAACAATTATATTACACTGTGTTATTATATATATGTTTTTAATCCACGGTTCCTGGCTTGCCACTCCCATCGTTTTTGTTATAATATGGGGGCACTTTAGTACTCAGTAGACCCCAGAAAACAGAATCTTTCTCTCTGATCTTCCCCTGCCCTCCTTTCACCTGCTTTATTTTTCTTCCCAAGGTAGAAATGTCCCACCTTTTTGTCTTGGAGCTGTCCATAAAGAAATTCCCTGACCTACCTTGTTTGATTATAGGTCCTAAGACCCTCCTTCTAAAGAGGGTTCTACTCCATACCCTGGAGGAAGGACTGCTGCACAGAAGGACCAGGAAGAATGTGAACAGACAGGCCTTGCGGGCTTTTCCTTCTCTGCCTATTCATATATTAGACCATACCCTTTTTGTCCAATGCTATTTCCGCACAATGGTCAATCGTGCTTATCCAGGGAAGTCTCCATAGAAGGCCCAAGAGGACTGCTGAACGCACGGATGCCGACCAAGAACTGATCTATGTGCTGGGAGGGTGATGCCCCTCAGCTCCACAGGGACAGAAGCTCCTGTGCTTGGGACCCGTCCAGACCTCATCCTGTGTGTCTCCATCTGCATGTTTATTTGTATCCTTTAAGATACCCTTCATAATAAACTGGTAAACTTAAGTGAGTGTTTCCTTGAGTTGTGAGCCACTCTAAGAAGTTAAACCCCAAAAAGGGGAACCCCAACTTGAAGTCCTAAGTTCCAGAGGCCTGGACTTTGGATTGGTGGGAAAGAGGGGGTGGCCTTGTGGGACTGAGCCCTTAACCTGTGGGTTTCAAGGCTATCTCCAGGTAGATAGCGTCAGAATTGAATTGACTTGGGAGGACACCCAGCTGGTGCCTGCTGCAGAATTGGTTGGTTGCTTGGTGTGTGAAGAGAGCTCCCCCACATTTGGTCACAGAAGTCTGTGTTGTTGTTGAGTGAGAATAGAGAACACTTTGGGTGTGAGTTTTTCGCACACATATGCAAACCTCCTTCCCAAGATCTATAGCTGACAGAGGAAGATTACATGAAAAGTGAGGTATTGTGAAACTCAAACTATATCGGATATAAATGAGCCAAAATAGGTATTTGATTTTTTTGTTGTTGTTGTTTGTTTTTTGAGATGGAGTCTTACTCTATCGCCCAGGCTGGAGTGCACTGGCACGATCTTGGCTCACTAGGTATTTGATTTTTTTGTTGTTGTTGTTTGTTTTTCGAGATGGAGTCTTACTCTATCGCCCAGGCTGGAGTGCACTGGCACGATCTTGGCTCGCTGCAACCTCTGCCTCCTGGGTTCAAGTGATTGTCCTGCCTCAGCCTCCCGAATAGCTGGGATTACAGGCGTGCACCACCACACCTGGCTAATTTTTGTATTTTTAGTAGAGATGGGGATTTCACCGTGTTGGCCAGGCTGGTCTCGAACTCCTGACCTCAAGTGATCCACTAGCCTCAGCCTTCCAAAATGCTGGGATTACAGGCGTGAGCTACCAGGCCCAGCCAAAATAGGAATATTTTAAAGAGAATATTAATAGTCATAGTCTTTGATTTCTATAGAAATTACTCAACATAAACAATACATTTAAAAGCAGCCTAATTAATGATTACCCAATTATTGTAACACCAGAAGGTCGCACCTCTCCCTTTGCTACCGTGTACTTGTAGGAAATAGGATTTTTTCATATTGTTTTTTAGTGTTGTTGCTGGGATCCTTGGGTTTAGTATAAGCAAATGAGTTCATAGTCAGACTGTAGCTGAGGTAGGAAAATAGGGTCTGGAGGCAGGGAACATAAGGTCGATTCACACTTCAGCTGTGACAGGAAACATCCTCTCTATTTACATAGGGCGTACACCAAGTCACCAATGAGATCCTCTAGAGGGTATTTAAACCCCTCACAATTCTGTAACTGGGTCCTGGAGCCCCTGTGCTTGACCTGCTCCCACACCCTGGAGTGTACTTTCAATAAATTTCTGCTTTTGTTGCTTCATTCTTTCCTTGCTTTGTTTGTGCATTTTGTCCAATTCTTCGTTCAGGACGCCAAGAACCTGGACACCCTCCACCGGTAGCATAGCTACTTACTCTCACTTTGAGCAAATTATCTAATCTTACTAAACTTTATTTATAGAGCTTTTTTTTTTCTTTTCTTTTTTTCTTTTTTTTTTTTTGAGACGGAGTCTTGCTCTGTCACCCAGACTGGAGTGTAGTAGCATGATCTTGGCTCACTGCAACCTCTGCCTCTCGGGTCCAAGGGATTCTCCTGCCTCAGCCTCTGGAGTAGCTAGCTGGGATTACAGGCATATGCCACCATGACCAGCTAATTTTTGTATTTTTAGTAGAGAAAGGGTTTCGCCGTGTTGGCCAGGCTGGTCCTGAACTCCTGACCTCAGGTGATCTGCCCACCTCAGCCTCCTGAAGTGCTAGGATTACAGGCATGAGCCACCACGCCTGGCTTATAGAGCACGTTTTTATTTATAAAGTAAAAAAAAAAAAAAAAAAAAAAGCAACAGATATCCCAAAGGATTATTTTGAGGGTGACATGTAAACTGTTTAGTGCAGTGTCTGGTATGTAATAAATAGTCACTGCAGATTAGCTGTTTTTATTAGTTATTATTAATGCTGTAGCATATATCAAGATTGGTTCATGTTTCCTTCCAGTAGCATATTAAAATATACAAAATTTTGAATTCCCACTTTATTTTTTGCTGTATTAAAAAAGTTTACGAATATTAATTAAATTGGGGGTCATTTCTTTATTTTTGAGATGAATTCTCACTGTTGTCACTCAGGCTGGAGTGCAATGACTCAATCTCGGCTCACTGCAACCTCCGCCTCCTGGGTTCAAGAGATTCTCCTGCCTCAGCCTCTTGAGTAACTGGGATTACAGATGTGTGCCACCACGCCTGGCTAATTTTTGTATTTTTAGTAGAGACGACGTTTCACCATGTTGGCCAGGCTGGTCTCAAACTCCTGACCTCAGGCAATCTGCCCGCCTCCACCTCCCAAAGTGCTGGGATTACGGGCATGAGCCACCGCGCCTGGCCGATTGGAGGTCATTTCTTGTAGCAACACAGGTTTGTATTTTATCTAAACACCTGTTAGCTTTTAAGAGATTTTCTTGGTTTGGGTGCAGTGGCTCTAATCCCAGCACTTTGGGAGGTCACGGCGGGAGGATTGCTTGAGGCCAGGAGTTTGAGACCAGCCTGGGCAATAAAAGTGAGACCTCCATTTCTGAAAAAAAAAAAATAGCTGAGCATAGTGGTTCGTGCCTGTAGTCTTAACTAACTGCTCGGGAGGCTGAGGCAGAAGGATCACTTGAGCCCAGGAATTCCAGGCTGCAGTGTGCTATGACCACTCCACTGTACTCTGGCCTGGGTGACAGACTAACACCCTATCTCTAAAAGAAATTTTTTAAAAAAGCCAAGAGTGTTTTTTGGTCAAATGAGCTTGGGAAGTAATGAGATAAGCTTTTTTTTTTTTTTTTTTTTTTTTTTTTGAGACGAAGTCTCACTCTGTCACCCAGGCTGGAGTGTGGTGGCGTGATCTCAGCTCACTGCAACCTCTGCCTCCCGGGTTCAAGCAATTCTCTGCCTCAATCTCCTGAGTAACTGGGATTACAGGCACCCGCCACTACGACCAGCTAATTTTTGTATGTTTAGTAGAGACGGGGTTTCACCATCTTGGCCAGGCTGGTCTTGAACTCCTGACCTCATGATCCACCCACCTTGGCCTCCCAAAGTGCTAGGATTACAGGTGTAAGCCACCGCACCCAGACCTGAGATAAGCTTTTATTTATCTATATCAAGAGAAAAAAATGCTAAACACAGTAATAAGACTGCAATGACTTTTCTATGCCCTCATATACCATATTTGATTTAAACAATCTCCTGTAGATGAACGCACAAGTTGTTTGTCACTTTTTGGCACCATGAATAGTGCAGAACATGCATAGTTGATAGAAAATGAAATATAAAATTGTATAAGTTGAAAACTCTTTTCGAATGACTATAAAATGGACCCCAAAGCTTAAAGACATATGACTCATTTGTTGCTAGTGGGAATCTGAAATAGTGCAACCACTGTGGAAAACAGTTTGGTGGCTCCTCAAAATGTTAAACATAGAATATTGTTTGACTCAGCAGTTCCATTCCTAGGCGTATACCCAAGACAATCAAGAACAGATGTTCAAACAAAAACTTGTACAGGAAAGTTTAAAGCAGCCCAATTTATAATAGCCAAAAGGTGGAAAATCCTCAAATTATCCATCAAGAAATTAATGGATAACAAATTGTCATATATTCATACAACAAAATATTACTCATACAATGAAATATTATTCATACAATGAAATATTATTCATCCATAAAAAGGAATGAAGTACTGACGCTTGTTACAATGTAAACATGCTCAGTTAAAGAAGCCAGGCACAAAAGGTCACATGTTGTTTGCTTCCTTTTATAAAAAATATCCGTAATAGGTAAATCCATGGAGGCAGAAAACAGATTCGTGGCTGTGTGGGACTGAAGGGAAGCAGAGGAGAGTAGCTCCTTAATGAACACAGGTTTCCTTTTGGAGTGATACAAATGTTTGGGAACTTGATAGTGGTAATGGTTGTACACCATTGTAAATGTATGAAAAAATACTGAGTTGTACACTTTTAAATGGTTAAAATGGTACATTTTTATGTGTATTTACCACCATAAAAAAACAGAAAATTGCTTCATGGTACCCCCAAAATACCAATATGTGAAAAACCTGAATTCAGCTGGAGTTGTATTTTCAAGTAATTTGTTTTTGTGATCCAGTGGCCGTCTCACTCAAATTGCTTTCGTCTGAATTATTTCCTGTTAAACTGTGAGGGATCCTTCTTCTGGGAATGGTATTAGGCATTTTTGCCCCAATCTCTTGAACTGGAGTTAATTGAAAGGCATTTTGATCAAAATAAGAAATCTGTAGTTTAGATGAGGTGCTGTCGTAGAAATCCATTTCCCAATAGACACCTCTTGTTTATACTCCTCTTTTTATTCCTTCTTTTAATTTTTTCTTTTCCCTCTCCCTCTTTGCATTTTCCCCTTAATTGTTGCTTATATTTAAGGCTGTCCAGGAATATGCAAGAACATTGTTTTTGTGGCACCAAGAATTTGGAGTGGATGGTATTCTTGCCTCTTAGAGTGAGACAATCCAGTCCTTAAAAACACTCAGCAGACAAATTGGGCTCTGATAAAGAATTTTCTGGGTTCGGATTCATGTCAATATGTATATTATGAACACAACTTTCTTTTTAAAACAATAGCAGAGAAATGTCTCTATTTCTGGTCAATTGTTTTCACAATTTACTGTCAGGTAGCTTTAAAAGAAACATGCTAGCAGGGCATGGTGGCTCACACCTGTAATCCCGCACTTTGGGAGGTCGAGGTAAGTGGATTGCTTGAGGCCAGAAATTCAAAACCAGCCTGGGCCACATGACGAAACCCCGTTTCTACAAAAAGTACAGCTGCACATGGTGGCGTGGACCTGTAGTCCCAGCTACTCAGGATCCCAAGAGGTTGAGGCTGCAGTGAGCCATGATGATGCCACTGCACTCCAGCCTGGCTGACACAATGAGACCCTGTCTCAAAAAAAAAAAAAAAGAAAAGAAAAGAAAAGAAAAGAAAAGATAACATGATGTTTATTGCTTTTTAAACTTTTCCCTGAAAGTGGTTTTTAAAAAGCCAATGTGACTGATATTTAACATGAGAGAATATGAGAGCTAGAACTATCGAATTGGAATTTTAAAAATATACTATGATTTACCAAGTAAAGGATTTTTTATTGAAGTGAAATTCACAAGACATACAACTAATCATTTCAGAGCGCACAATTCAGTAGCATTCAGTGCATTCACAACATGGGGCAACCACCACCTGTCTGTTATTTGGAGACTTTTTCATTACTCCAGAATAGCCTGCACCCATTAAGTAATCACTCTCTGTTTCCCTCCTTCCCCATCCCCTGGGAACCATTAATCTGCTTTCTGCCTCTATGGATTTACCTGCTTTTGACATTTCATATAAAAGGAATCATACAATATGTGACTTTTTGTGCCTGACTTCTTTCACTTAGCATGTTTTCAAGGTTCATCTATGTTGTAGCAATTGTCAGTAGTAACATTATTCCTTTTTATGGCAGAATAATATTTCATTGTATGAATATGCCACAATTTGTTATCCATTAATTTCTTGATGGATAATTTGAGAGGTTTTCACCTTTTGGCTATTGTAAATAGTGTTGCTACAAACATTCCTGTACAAGTTTTTGTTTGAACATCTGTTTTTGATTGTCTTTGGTAATACCTAGGAATGGAATTGCTGGGTCAAACAACGTTCTATGTTTAACATTTTGAGGAACCACTGAACTGTTTTCCACAGTGGCTGCAAAATTTTAAATTTCCACCAGCAATGTACGAGGGTTCCTATTTCTTCACATTATACTGATTCTTTTTTTTTTTTATTATAGACATCCTAGTAGGTGCAAAGTAGTATATTAAAAGTCTTTTTGTGTGATTGTTGGCTATATGTATACCTTCTTTAGAGACATGTCTATCCAAATTCTTTGTCCATTTGTAAATTTGATTTTTTGTCTTTTTGTTCGAGTCATAACAGTGGTTTATATATATGATTCAAAAATATTTTCTCCCATTCTGTAAGTTGACTGTTTAGTTTCTTGATAATATCTTTTAATGTACAAAATGTTCTAAAGTTTATGAAGTCCAGTGTATCTATTTTTTCTTTTGTTGCTCATGCTTTTTGTGTCAAATATAAGAACCCACTTCCAAATCTGACTTCATGAAGATTTATTCCTATGTTTTACTCCTTAAGCTTTTGTTTTGTTTAGGTCATTGATTTTCTTTCAGTTAATTTTTTATTATGGAGTGAGGTAAGAATTCAACTTTAATTTTTTGCATGTGTTCACACAATTTTCCCAGAATCATTTGTTGAAGAGGCTATTCTTTCCTCATTGAATGATCTTGCCACCCTTGACAAAAAGCAATTGGCCACAGATGTTTGGGTTTATTTCTGGACTGTTAATTCCATTCCATTGTGCTATATCTATGTTGATGCCAGCACCACACTGTTTGGATTACTGTAGCTTTGTAGTAAGTTTGAAATCAATCAGTGTGAGTCTTCCAACTTTATTTTTTCTTTTTTCAACATTGTTTTGGCCATTTCTAATTCCACATGGATTTGAGGATTGACTTTTCCATTTTTGCAAAAAAATGCAAAATTGGCATTTTGATAGGGATTGCATTTAACCTGTGGATTGCTTTGGGGACTATTGACATCTTCATCACAATATTAAGTCTTTCTATTCATTATTCTTTTCATTTATTTAGGTCTTTTAAAATCTCCTCCAGTAACATTTTGTAGTCTTCAGTGCACAAGTCTTTCGTCTCCTTGATTAATTTTATTGCAAGGGTTTTATTCTTTTGGATGCAATTGTAAATGGAATTGTTTTCTTTCTTTTTTTTTCTAATATTAGCAGGAGTTGACAGGAAGGAACCATTTTCTTAATTTCCTCTTTGGATTGTTTGTTGCTGATGTATAAAATTCCAGCTTAGTTTTGCATGTTGATCTTGTACCCTGTAACTTTGCTGAATTTGTTCATCAGTTCTTGTCATTTTTTGGTGGATTCTTTGGGATTTTCTTGTAATATATAAAATTATGTCATCTGGAAATATATGTTGTTTTAAAACTTCCTTCTCAATCTGGATGTCTGGATGCCTTTTATTTATTTATTCTTGCCAAATTGCCCTGGCTAGGACTTCTGGTACAATATTGAATAGCAATGGTGAAGATGGGAATGAGATAAGAATACTTGCTTCCACCACTGCTATTCAATATCCCACTGAAAGTAATGGATTTTGCAGGACATCTTTCATGTATTACAGTTCACAAAGTAAAGCCAGTGGCTCAATAATGCCCCACCTTTTCTGAGATTATATTGTTTTTTGGCAAATTTATGGTACAGAATATACATATTTTGGAACATAGAAATATTGGAACAGTCCTCTTAGGAGGAAGACAATGAATATCTCAAAGCTATATGTCTCACTCTAAAAGAAGACTAGCTCTACTTTCTGAAAAAAACCCATTGACTCAGAGTTGTTCCTTAAATTAGGGCTATTGATTTACTCAGGGCGTTTTCCTTAGACACGTCTGGTTCTGTCTTATAATGTGTAATGCATTCAAAGGGAGGATGGAGAATAGGGAACTGCCAGCAGCTGACAGTGGGAGAAATGGCCATTGGCAACAAGGGACAATGTGGAAGAAAAGTCGAGTGAGAAGGAGTTCAGGGAAAGGGCAAGCAAAATGCTAATTACTGCAGTGGTCTTTGTGGTGTCACCATGTCGCTCCACAATGCAATGAATCACTTTTTTTTTTCTGAGTTCATTTTCTAGCCCCATTTCTGGACACCCTTGAATATCCTCTCGGCAGCCCCCTGGCCAGTGCAGAGGAGGGCAATGGGGACTGGGACATGGGATGCTGCTGGGGGCCAGGAGAGCACAGTCAATAACTTTTATATGACCTTGAGTTAGATGAAAGACTAAATTATATTTAGTATGAATCATTCAATACATTTAACAAAAAGTCTTATAAACATAAAATTTAAAAGTTCTCAGAAGGGAAGGGCTCACATTCATGGATTTTATATTTATAGCATATATTTCATTTCTTATCAATGCCAGGGAAATTAATTATTATATGAAATGATGAAGCAATCTTTTACAGTAGAGTTCTTCTGGCCAGGCATGGTGGCTCACGCCTGTAATCCCAGCGCTTTGGGAGGCTGAGGCAGGAGAATCACTTGAGGTCAGGAGTTCAAGACCAGCGTGGCCAATGTAGTAAAATCCCATCTCTACTAAAAATACAAAAATTAGCTGGGCATGGTGGCACATGCCTGTAGTCCCAGCTACTCGGGAGGCTGAGGCAGGAGAATCACTTGAACCTGGGAAGCAGAGGTTACTGTGAGCTGAGATCGTGCCCTACACTCCAGTCTAGGTGATAGAGTAAGATCCTGCCTCAAAAATAAAAACAAAAAAAAAGTTATTCTGACACATTTCTGATGAAAAGGATAGAGAAAGAATGTGAAACTTCTCAGTAACTTGTCCCTGTAAAACTGGATTGATGATTTTCTTCTATGAGAGCCTTCATGGGGGGTGATCTGAATAAGTTCCACCAGTAAAAATTTAGACCAATGAGTAAAAGTTCATTTCCTAAGCAACTCAAGGTTGGAGATCACATAGTTTATTGTCCAAACCAGGAAACTTTTGAGAAAGTAGTGGTGCACTGTGAATTATGCCAGGATGACAGGCATAAACAAGTACTGTCTTGGGCAAACTGAGATGGATGGTCATTCCAACTAAAACCATTAGGACCACTGGAGTTTTTTGTTTGTTTGTTTGTTTTTTGTTTATTTTTGAGATGGAGTTTCTCCTTGTCGCCCAGGCTGGAGTACAGTGGTGCAATGTTGGCTCACTGCAACCTCCGCCTCCTGGGTTCAAGCAATTCTCGTGCCTTAGCCTTCTGAGTAGCTGGGATTACAGGCACCTGCCGTCACTCCCGACTAATTTTTGTATTTTTAGTAGAGACGGATTTTCACATGTTGGCCAGGCTGGTCTCGAACTCGTGACCTCAATTGATCTGCCTGCCTCAGCCTCCCAAACTGCTAGGATTACAGGTGTGAGTCACCGTGCCTGGTTAAGTTTTTATTCTTATTGTTACTACTGCTTCATTATGGAAAAAAATTAGCAGCAGGAGAAACTTTTATTCTGTAAAGCGATAAAGCAGATTTTCAATGGAGAGGAAAGCAAGGTAACAATCCACTGTTGTAATGGTTGCCCTTTCCGGTTCTCCCACAGTTTTTTAAAGTGGCCTATTTGGGTGGTATGAGACTGGACTGAAGTCAATCCAAATCAACTTGATACTGACTGTGGCCAAGACAGAGCTGCCTAGCGGGTTTAGGTTCACACAAAGACCAGGGTGAAGAGGAGCTGGTTTCAGCCCAGATCTTTTGGGCCATTCTTGTGCACCGTCTCCACTCCGGACTTCCTACTAATGAGGCAGCCTGGGACCCTCTCATTCTTACCAGGGCCCACCAAGTGTGGGAAAGTCCTAAGATTCGGCTGTAACTGGACTTGTTTCCAGGAATTAGCAGGAACTGAGCGGGATAATTCTTTTCATTAGGAATACATTTACTTCCTCACACTTTGTTGATAAGTAAATTTCACAGCAAAGCAATAACCAAAATAATGAAAGCTATTCCATGAACATACTTAATCATGTGAATGTAATTCATGATTCCAAAGGCTAAAGGTAATGATGGTTAAAAATCAGAAACAATTAGTTTCTGATTTTTAAATCAGAATCACTTACTTAAAACCAAAGTAAGTAATTAGGCACGTGTTCTAAAGGTTACTTTTCTGGCATCAGCAGGACCTTACATTTAATAATTCGTTTTCAGTATATGATTATGAGTTTGTGGACCCCTATAATGAAGACATAGTGGACAAGGATGGCGATTGGAGCAACGATAAAAGTAATGGAAACCATCTGGGAGCATCTATTGTCTACCAGGCAAAAGTAGTTGGTTTAAAGTAATGTGGTTAGTTAGTAGCAGTTTGGAGCAGAGCTGGAATTAAAAGTTCATGCCCTTTCCGCTCTGTTTCAGTGACCCTCAATTCACAGATATTGTAGATAATGGAAAATACATTGAGATGCAAAGCAGGGACCTAGGCCCTAGCCATAGATGTGTCTGCAGTAATGGCAAGTCCTACAGTCTTTGTGAATCATAGTTTCTTCATTTGTTAAAGGAAGGTTATATAGGTCTTAACCGAATCTCAGAATGGTAGTAAAAATCAAACATGATGTGTATGACAACACTTTGAAAATAGATTTCATGGCGTAAAGCACTGTGAAGAGTTATTCAGAAGATTCTGTCTCAATCACACTTGTATTATGACCTACAGGAAAAAAAAAATCATTCAGCCTTTAAAAATTCTTTCTCTATTTTTAGATGTGCAAAAGACAGGGAAAAAAGAGATCTTTCTCCCTCGCTCATCCCAGGCAGTCTTCACAAACACTTTTCCAAGTGGTTTCTATGGCTGACTCCTTTTTTTTTTTTTTTTTTTTTTTTTTTTTTTTTTTTTTTTTTTTT